>NC_086002.1:24086035-24293535 GCF_030014385.1 Trichomycterus rosablanca
ACACACGCGAGACAGATGGATCAGGTGGAAATTGACCCAATGCATAAAATGGATGAGCTGCTTCGTTCAGCTGAGGCAGGTGCACGAACGCATAGTGCATCTGGTTCTGAGGAAACAAGCAGAAGAACTGGAGGAGCCGGTGGTTCTGAAGAACCAAGAGAAGGAACAGAAGGAGCAGGTGGTTCTGGAGAAGAACCCAAAGGAGCAGGTGGTTCTGGAAAGCCGAGTGAAGGAACCGAAAGAGCTTGGGGTTTTAATAGACCAGCTTCATAAATGGAGGAGCAGGTAAGTGTGCTGGACCAAGTGCAGGACCTGATAGATGATGTGATTCTGAAAAACCAGAAGCAGGATGTTCTTATGGACCAACTGCATAAACTGGAGAAGCACCTGACTCCTGGAGGTGGAGAGCAGGAATCTGGAGGAGGTAGCCACACCAGATATGACAAGGAAAGTGAACTGGGTGGCTGAGGAAGAGATAAACCTGGATGAGGAGGACTCAGAGGAACAGCTGGACCTGGAGGTGGAGAGCAGGAATCTGGAGGAGGTAGCCACACCAGATATGACAAGGAAAGTAAACTGGGTGGCTGTGGAGAACCAAGACGAAGAGAACCTCAGAGGAGCAGATCTCGATTACAGAAGGTATTGAAGGTACATCTTGAGGGGGTTTATGAGCTGTGTGGTGTCTAATTCCATCATGGCGCTGAATCAGGTTTCATTTCTCCAGCAGATCCACTTCAGGCTGATGTTCTGGAGAACGTCTTCGGGTCCTCGTCTGATGAAGTGGTGCAGCAGCAGAACGGTCGAGCACGTTCTGATTGCTCCCACCTTCATGAATCAACCTAAAGAGTGTCTGAGACTGATGGAGACCACGGTGGAGAACCCAGGTGGATTATTAACAGATCTAAATATTCATTATAATGAGCAGATGAAGGCTGGAGTGTTCCTCTAACACATGTGTGTGTTGTGTGTGTGTGTGTGTGTAGGCGTGTCCGTGCCCGCCGATGCTCCCGTGCCCCCAGTCTCCATGATGAAGCTGAAGAGGATGAGCTCTGCATGCATCGTTTCTCCTGATCATCTGGAGAACCTGGAGGAGCCGAATGAAGAACCACCAGACAACCCGCCAAGCTCCAGAAACTTTCCATCATCTAAATCAAAATAAAGTTCTTTAAAAATAAACAGCTGGATTTAGTTCTGGTGCTTATTAAAGGTGGAAACATCTGGTGAACATGGAGGAACCCTGCTGAACTGCCATCTTCAGATCTTCAGAGGTTCTTCTGCAGTTTTCTCAGCGGTGCTACCACCTCACCGCTCTGTATAAAGATCTGATCTGTGGAGGCTGCAAAAATAACTGTCCGTTCAACGGGTTCAACATTTTCTTCCATCTCAGGACCTTCAGAACTGCTTTAGAGATCCAGCTGGGTTCTTCTTTACCTCCCTGATTTGGGAAGGTTCAGAGTCATACCAAAGTTCTTCTCTATCAGAAGAATTAAGGAGACGGTGGTGCTGGACATTTAGATCCTTAAATATGGTTTGATATTCTTGCCATGATGTGATAGAGGAGGTTCAGAAGTGGTTCCTCAGACCTGGTGGTTCCTTAGACCTCCTGACTTTGTTCTCACATTATTTTAATGTTAAATGAATTAAATTCATCATTTAATTTGCACTTAATCACCCGACATGAAAATCAAACGAATGTTTAACAATTAAAAAGTAAAACCTCAAAAATATTGGACATTTTATTCAGAAGTCTGTGGACGCCACTTTGACAGCGATTACAGCTGCAGGTCACTTGGATGCGTCTCTACAAGCTTCACACATCTGGATTTAGGCTGTTTACCCCGTTCGTCAAGCCAGATCCTCTCAAAATCCGTCCGATTGGATGACGGGCGTCTGTGAACTGCTTCTGGTCTCTCTATATATGTTGTGGGTTTTGGTCGAGTCGCTTTAGTACATTCGGAGATTCGCCTCGAAGCCGCTCCGGCTCTCAGACGAGCTCATGATCAGGCGTCCCAATACTTTTGGCCCTGTAGTGTACACAGTAAAAACAGAACTGTTCTGGGGTCAGTGAGTTTACGTTATCAGCATGCTTTATCCAAAGTACTGTGACAGTATACAGTGTAAACAATTGAGGGTTAAGGGCCTCGCTCAAGGGCCCAACAGAGGCAACCTGGTAGTGGTGGGGCTTGAACCAGCAACCTCCTGATTACTAGTCCAGTACCCTAACCACTAGGCTACAGCGGTTCATGTTTTGTTTTGATTATAACGTGTTTAGAGGAAGGATTTGGGTTTCTGTGCCACCACACGCGACACCGTCCACAGTCCAGCCAGCTTTAGAGTGACGTGGGTGAAGAGGCTGCTGATGAATCATCGACTGTCCATATATTTATGATGCAGCAGATTTCTGAGAGGCTTACAATAAAAGAACTTTCTGATCCTTAAATTAAAGTAAAAGTCGAGCTCGGCTGAAGGGCGGCGGCGTCTCTCAGATATTCACCTGCTCGTTAAGCTTGATGGTGACGGCTTTGACCTCACAGTATTCCGCCAGCGCGTACTCGCCCCTGCACACAGAGCGCCGCTACGGTTAGCATCTCACCACCGCCGCAGCGGTACAAACCACACAACAGATTAGCTTCTCATAACGACTGAAAATGGAACCACGATCAAACAATATCAGCACCCATTAAAAACAGGAACAAAAAAACCCAGATCTTCTAGTTCACATCAGAGGGAGGAACCGTCGGGCGTTTGGGCGTCGCCTCGGTCACTAAAATTGTTCCTCAGGCTAATCAGAAAAACAGAATCTGATTGGTTCTCCATCTGAGGAACATAAAATGGATTTTTAGGCCCAGCAGAAGGACGAGGAGCTCGTTCTGGCCACTCCACCAATGTTTCCTTACACAGAGCATGAAAAATAAAATAAAATAGTGTTTGAGGTCATGGGTTTGAATCTCAGCAGTGCTACCAACCTGGCCAGGTGTCCAACAGACACATATTGGTGAGCACAGCGTGTCTCTCCTTATGCAAACCCACAGGTACAGTGTGTGTGGTCCGAGGCTCTATTTAACCAGAATGTAAGTGGAACGAGTGGGTTAATACACACTCAGGAACTGGATATGACTAAACAGGTGGCAATCTGGGAGAAAATCCTCTCAGTTCTGAAATCGGTTCCATTTTTAGTCACTTGAATTCTTTAGGTTTAATAATAAGAGCAGAATTGAGGGACACTCACAGCTCTCGTCCATTCCCCTACATCTTATAACCACCGAACGGAGTCTGGGCATGGAGGGTGTTATGACAGTTCACCCTAAAACCAGATTAAACACAATCATCACCTTGATACTGTTTCATCTCCGACTATTCACTCACACACGACGGTTCCTCAGCCCGACGGTACGATCACTCACCACATGGTACCAGCCTCCAGCGCAGCAGAGACACTCAGTGCCCGCTCCACACTCCGGGTAAACACCGCCGCTGCCATGTCGTACTGGGTACTGTTCGCCCGCTCAATCACCTCCTCCTGAATCTTAAACTTCTAAATACACTGAATCGGCCCAAAGATCTACAACAGCATCAAGGTTAATTATATTATTATTATTATTATATTTATTATTATTATTATCATCATTATCATTATTGTATTTATTATTATTATATTTATTATCATTTCTATATTTATTAATATTATATTTATTATTATTATTATTATTAGCTGAGCGGTGTGTGTGTGTGGTTCTCTGTGTGTTTTGTCACTGTTTCAGGATCTTTTATTTGAAAAGCTGCGTGTAGAACAGAGAAAGTAAAAGACGACACACAGTGGAGTGAAAGGCTGAACGACGGACGTCTATAAGAAGCAGCTTGTTTACAGCTTCTCTCGCTTACGGCCACACCACCCTGAGAGAACCCCTGATCTCGTCCCATCTCGGAAGCTAAGCAGGGTCGGGCCTGGTTAGTTCTTGGATGGGAGACCACCTGGGAATACCAGGTGCTGGAAGCTTTTATCCACACACACCCACCTTCACTCCAAACCTCCTGTTACACACTGACCCAGCGGCTTTTTCTTCATCAAAGCTACACAATGACACAAAGATCAGCTCAAACTTTCATTCCTACTACAGTAAAACACATTCAACTGACTTTCAAAGTGAAGTTCCAAATGTTGTACATCGTCTTCATCTAGTGGTGCTAGAAATAAAAATTAATTAAAATAAGTGAAATGTTTATTTTGTACTTTGGTTTTATATTATTTGTACAAACATTTGTTTTATGCAACTTTAAACCTGTAATAAAAGATGAACATTTTAAATGTGTCTTTATTTGCTTTAACTAAGCTAAAGTTTTTAACAGGGATAAAAATGACAGTTTGTGTAGCAGGGCTGGACATGCCTCACTATTGAAGTGGAAGGTAAACCCACACTCCTGCAAGAATGGAAATAGTAAGTAAGTACAATGTTTTTATAAATCTATAAAACTACTTCCACTGAACAAAGTACACAGCATTCATATGAAGAACAAAACACAGACCTCAAATAACACGGTATGTTATTTGGTATTTGGTAATGTAAGGTATGAACTTACATTGTAGAAAAGAAAAACAAGCCAGTAGCAGCAGTGTGAACATTAAACCATTTACAGAAGTGTCATTAAGTTTGGCAAATTAAAATAATGGCATGTTTGGAGTTGAACAGCAGCTTAGCATTAATAAATCTCCATTAGCCCTGTATCTCTCAGGTAGCTTTAGAGAGGACTACAGTCAGTCCTAGACGTTCTTCCAAGCAGTTCCTCTAATGTCATGTTTAGTTCTCCAACATGCTTCTCTAACTCTGTTCTTTCTTTCTTAGACCTTTTACAATCTGATCATCTGAGTTTGATTCCTGTGTATTACAGTGTTTACAGAGTCCAGATACAATTTATCTCCAGTGTGAATGCGCTGGTGTAATTTGAGATGACAATGTTGATGAAAACTCTGAGATCCACACTGAGATCACTGATACGGCTTCTCTCCAGTGTAAATGCGCTGGTGTATTTTATGGTCACTTTGTATATTAAAGCTTTTCTCACAGAGCACTGATACGGTTTCTCTCCAGTGTGAATGCGCTGGTGTAATTAACTCGATTCTGCCACCTTTATACGCCCTGCATAAACTGGCAGATAGATAACTCCTCCACCAATCACCAGGCCGTAGAAGGTGTTTAGTTCAACTCTGTTTAATGGCAAACTGGAAGTAGGGTAAAACTACAAGAAGTAAAAACAACATGTTTATAAACTTCAGCACATCAAGACATGAATATCAAATGATATTTAAGTTTAAAGTCCATATGCATATTATTCCAAGTTATGCATTTTAATACTAATAAGCCAACATGTGCAAATTCATTAAACTTAATGCATCATGAGCTAACCTGATTCAAGCATGTAATACAAAATCAACTAATACTCTTAATAAACATCAATTAAAACGTCTATTAACAAATAAACATACCCACAATGCATCCAAAGGCATGAAATGAACTTCACGAGGCTCCACTACATTCTCGTGCACGAATCGCTTCACTTAGCGAACCGCTGCTATGAATCATCATCAGTTACCAAACAACTCTTAAACAAACAGTAAACATTTACCACATGAACTGTATTAACAGCACAAACTCTGTTAATTAAAATCTAGTACAGACTCTGTTAGTATCTGATTCCAGATGCAGATAATGTTTCTCTCCACTGTGAATGCGCTGGTGTATTTTAAGCTCACTCTTTATATTAAAACTCTTTCCACACTGTAAGCACTGATATGGTTTCTCTCCAGTGTGAATGTGCTGGTGTCTTTTGAAAGCACTCTGTTGATTAAAACTCTTCCCACACTGTGAGCACTGATACGGTCTCTCTCCAGTGTGAATGTGCTGGTGTCTTTTGAAAGCACTCTGTTGATTAAAACTCTTTCCACACTGTGAGCACTGATATGGTTTCTCTCCAGTGTGAATGCGCTGGTGAGGTGTGAGAGCACCCTGGGTCCTGAAGCTCTTTCCACACTGTGAGCACTGATACGGTTTCTCTCCTGTGTGATTGCGCTGGTGTATCTTGAGAGCACTCAGGCACTTGAAGCTCTTCCCACACTGTGAGCACTGATACGGTTTCTCTCCACTGTGAATGCGCTGGTGTACTTTGAGCTCAGTCTTTGTATTAAAACTCTTTCCACACTGTGAGCACTGATATGGTTTCTCTCCAGTGTGAATGCGCTGGTGGATTTTGAGCTTACTCTGTGAATTAAAACTCTTCTTACATTGTGAGCACTGATACGGTTTTTTTCCAGTGTGAATGTGCTGGTGTATTTTGAGACGACACTGGTACCTGAAGCTCCTCCCACACTGTGAGCAGACGTTTCCTTCTTCCTGTGTGGGACTGAGAGACGTGTTAATGCTGACAGTACCAGAGGACGTTTGGCAGCAGAAATCCTTGTTCAGTTCTGAAGCAGAAAATAATCAGATACATTTATAAATTATAAATAATCAAATACATTTATAAATTATAAATAATCAAATACATTTATAAATTATAAATAATCAAATACATTTATAACATTATAAATAATCAAATACATTTATAAATTATAAATAATCAAATACATTTATAAATTATAAATAATCAAATACATTTATAACATTATAAATAATCAAATACATTTATAACATTATAAATAATCAAATACATTTATAACATTATAAATCATCAAATACATTTATAACATTATAAATAATAAAATACATTTATAACATTATAAATCATCAAATACATTTATAACATTATAAATAATAAAATACATTAATAACATTATAAATAATCAAATACATTTATAACATTATAAATAATAAATACATTTATAACATTATAAATAATCAGATACATTTATAACATTATAAATAATAAAATACATTTATAACATTATAAATAATAAAGATTGTTAGTAAATGTTAAACTGAGATCTGATGCTAAAGTCCTGTAACGTGATTCATCCTGCATTCATCATTTCCTGCTCACACTGATCTGCATGAGCACAATACAAGCTTTCACTGTATGATGCTTCATCCCAGCTGCCTCTGATTCTATTCAATCCAAATCTTATTTTACTCAAGATAAAAAATATCTTACTGAGTTCATCTTTATCTTCAGCTTCTTCCTTCTTCACAGGCTTCATCTGGAAACCTCCACACTGTTGGTCCTCTGGGGTGAGGTGTTCCTCAGAGGTGACGTGTTCCACAGGGATGAAAGATCCTTCACCTGAAATTCATCAATATGTGAAGAAGAAACTCAACAACTGGAGGAAACTGAAGGTTGTGGGTTTGATTACCACAAATAAATACTACTTAGATTTAATCTAGACTGGAAGTATCAGCACTTCTCCACAGGACAGTACGGTACAGTACAGGTTCTAATCCCACTATCCACATTCTCTTATTAGTTCTACTATACTAACCACACTGTACTGTACTAACATGGCAAATTGCTCCACATTTACTTACAGAAGTAACTTCCATCTTTCTTCTCCTCCTTTTTTATTAGTTTCTCTTGGAATCCTTCATTTTGCAGATCTATGGGGGTGACGTCTCCCTCTTCTGCTGACTGCATTATTAAAAGATCTGACAGGCAGACAGACAGATAGACAAATGTACTTTATTCCCTATTAATGAGAAATCCAGGAAAATTATTTTAGACTCTTTAACTGTTTTTTTTTAATGCTGTGAGGCTGTAAACAGAGTGAAAATTTTGAAATTATTGTGGGACTGAGCAGCATCGGACAGAAAAGACTTCTAATAGAACTTTTTGGGTTGGTTTCACAGACAGGGATTAAGCCTAGTCCTAGACTACACAGCATTTTGAATGGAGATTCTCTATTTAAAGCTAAATATAGTCCTGGACTATAAGCCTTAATCCCTGTCTGGGAAACAACCCTTTGAGTTTGGTGGAAGTGGTTTTGTGGCCCAAAGTGAAATGATTAAGTCTGATGTTCTTTACATCTAGTTTCTCATCCACTCCCAATAACAGTGCTGTACTAATACTTTTAACTTTTACTATAAACCTGTAAAATGTTAAATTTAAAATGTTAGATTTAATAATGAATAAACTCTGAATCCGTTACAATCCACTGATTCATCGGTTCAATGAATCGGTTCATCAGTACTGAATCATGTGTGATGCTAACAGTTAGCGGAGCAGCTAATAGTTTGTGTGTTTAAATAAAACTGGAGTTAAAGTTCCTCAAATCCTCACAGTGATGTTTTATTATGAACTCTAGTTTTATTATGAATTAGAATGTGGTTATAATGAAATATAAGGGTTATAATTAAATACATATTTTACTTACAGATGAGGCTCTACAGTACAAACACAGCAGCTTCTTGTTCTTCTTATGATGGTTAATGGCGGATGGCAGAACAACTTAAGACGCACCAGCGCCACCAACTGGACTGGAGTTGAACAGCAGCTCAGCAGTAATAAATCTCCATTGGTCCTGTATCTCTCAGGTAGTGTTGGGGGTAACGAACCGATTCTATTGAACAACTCTTTGAAATGAACTGAAAGATTCCAGTCGCTCCTCTAGTATAAGGACAAATAATTAAGGAATAAACTTGTTTAATGATGTTAAATCTGATTGGTTCATGGCGTGTATGTTTTAAAGCAAAAACAAACACAAGCACATCTCTGCACAAGAGATGATTTTTCTGAAACTAAATAAATAAAGGATGTAATGAGTAAAGTAATCCCATTACAATTTTAGTTAAGTAATAAGTAATGAGTAATGAGTAATGGATTACTTTTTTGAGTTTTTTTTTTATTACAGCAAACACAACAATTAATTATACAAATAAAATAATAATAATAATGTCACAAATCTGTACCCATGCAACAAGCTGTAATTTATTTCTAGCACCACTAGATGAAGACGATGTACAACATGTTGAACTTTAAAAGTCAGTTGAATGTGTTTTACTGTAGTAAGAATGAAAGTTTGAGCTGATCTTTGTGTCATTGTGTAGCTTTGATGAAGAAAAAGCCGCTGGGTCAGTGTGTAACAGGAGGTTTGGAGTGAAGGTGGGTGTGTGTGGATAAAAGCTTCCAGCACCTGGTATTCCCCGGCGGTCTCCCATCCAAGTACTAACCAGGACCGACCCTGCTTAGCTTCCGAGATCAGGGGTTCTCTCAGGGTGGTGTGCCCATAAGCGAGAAATGCAGTAAACAAGCTGCTTCTTATAGACGTCCGTCGTTCAGCCTTATAAATAAATAAATAAGTAATTAAAACCTTAATATTGTTTAGGTTAGTTCGTTAAATTTCAGGTGTTGTTTATGTACACAAATCTCAAAAGGAGGATTAATTAAATGTATTTATTTATAAATAGTGTTCATTGTTTTACACTTTATGTTAATATTATTAATAATAATAATAATAATAATAATAATAAGTAATAATAAGTCAGAAGGAAAGATTTATGATGTTCAGGAAAATTCACGTTTTGTTAAACTCTCTTGAGTTTTGCTCAATAAAATGCCAATAAAACAGACACAGAGTTTCTTACATTTACACTGATTCTTATTCCACTGCAGATGTATGCAAGCCGTAGCCTAGTGGTTAAGGCACAGGACTAGTAATCCAAAGGTCGCTGGTTCAACCCTTACCACTGCTAGGTTGCTGCTGTTGGGCCCTTGAGCAAGGCCCTTAACCCTCAGATTGTATACTGTAATGTAAGTCGCTTTGGATAAAGGCGTCCGCTGAAAATGTAAATGTAAGATATGAACTCAAGATATTTCTTGTTTTATCTGGTCAACTGTTATGATTCAAGAATAAATAAAAGCTGATGCTGTAACCTCATACTTTCCTAATACTTTTATTCTACACGCTCTACATTTCTTTTAGTCTTCTGCCATGTGCAGTGCAAGAATTCACTAAATTACACAGCAGTTCTCTTTTTATTTATTTATTCATTTTTTTATTTATTTTTGCCATTTTCAAAAATGATTGTAAGCATTTATAAAGGTCATGCCACGTTCATTAGGTGAAATGAAGCCAGAATTGAAGATGGCAGAAGAACAGGATGATATTCTTACTCGCAGTGATTAAATTACTCAGGTTAGAAAGTCCTGATACACACACAGCACATGCTCACCTGACTCTCTCTCAGCCATGCTGCCTTTAATCATTAAGGTGTGTATGGCCCATACAGGGATCGAACCCACGACCTTGGCGTTATTAGCACCACGCTCTAACCAACTGAGCTAATCAGCCAGTTCAGCTGTTTGCTTTAGATCTTTGTACATAATTCTACACTAACTCCATTCAACCAGCTGCATGGCAGCACAACAACCATTTGAGATTCTGCACACTTTCAGTGAAGATCTGTAAAAATGAGCAGCTCCTAAACTGAATTTGGTTGTTATTGCACCAGAAATGTAGCAGTTTCATGTTATTTTAATGATCCAAGATCTCAGTCCTACTTCAGACATCACTGTCTAGTCATTTCTTATGTTCAGACTTTCTTAATACACATCTAAAAGGTTTTGTGGGTTCTTATATGTGTGAACCATGTAAACTATATATTAAGTATATACAGGTCCTTCTCAAAAAATTAGCATATTGTGATAAAGTTCATTATTTTCCATAATGTAATGATAAAAATTTAACTTTCATATATTTTAGATTCATTGCACACCAACTGAAATATTTCAGGTCTTTTATTGTTTTAATACTGATGATTTTGGCATACAGCTCATGAAAACCCAAAATTCCTATCTCAAAAAATTAGCATATTTCATCCGACCAATAAAAGAAAAGTGTTTTTAATACAAAAAAAGTCAACCTTCAAATAATTATGTTCAGCTATGCACTCAATACTTGGTCGGGAATCCTTTTGCAGAAATGACTGCTTCAATGCGGCATGGCATGGAGGCAATCAGCCTGTGGCACTGCTGAGGTGTTATGGAGGCCCAGGATGCTTCGATAGCGGCCTTAAGCTCATCCAGAGTGTTGGGTCTTGTGTCTCTCAACCTTCTCTTCACAATATTCCACAGATTCTCTATGGGGTTCAGGTCAGGAGAGTTGGCAGGCCAATTGAGCACAGTAATACCATGGTCAGTAAACCATTCACCAGTGGTTTTGGCACTGTGAGCAGGTGCCAGGTCGTGCTGAAAAATGAAATCTTCATCTCCATAAAGCTTTTCAGCAGATGGAAGCATGAAGTGCTCCAAAATCTCCTGATAGCTAGCTGCATTGACCCTGCCCTTGATAAAACACAGTGGACCAACACCAGCAGCTGACATGGCACCCCAGACCATCACTGACTGTGGGTACTTGACACTGGACTTCAGGCATTTTGGCATTTCCTTCTCCCCAGTCTTCCTCCAGACTCTGGCACCTTGATTTCCGAATGACATGCAAAATTTGCTTTCATCCGAAAACAGTACTTTGGACCACTGAGCAACAGTCCAGTGCTGCTGTTTCTGGTTCAAAAGTGGCTTGACCTGGGGAATGCGGCACCTGTAGCCCATTTCCTGCACACGCCTGTGCACGGTGGCTCTGGATGTTTCTACTCCAGACTCAGTCCACTGCTTCCGCAGGTCCCCCAAGGTCTGGAATCGGCCCTTCTCCACAATCTTCCTCAGGGTCCGGTCACCTCTTCTCGTTGTGCAGCGTTTTCTGCCACACTTTTTCCTTCCCACAGACTTCCCACTGAGGTGCCTTGATACAGCACTCTGGGAACAGCCTATTCGTTCAGAAATTTCTTTCTGTGTCTTACCCTCTTGCTTGAGGGTGTCAATGATGGCCTTCTGGACAGCAGTCAGGTCGGCAGTCTTACCCATGATTGCAGTTTTGAGTAATGAACCAGGCTGGGAGTTTTTAAAAGCCTCAGGAATCTTTTGCAGGTGTTTAGAGTTAATTAGTTGATTCAGATGATTAGGTTAATAGCTCGTTTAGAGAACCTTTTCATGATATGCTAATTTTTTGAGATAGGAATTTTGGGTTTTCATGAGCTGTATGCCAAAATCATCAGTATTAAAACAATAAAAGACCTGAAATATTTCAGTTGGTGTGCAATGAATCTAAAATATATGAAAGTTTAATTTTTATCATTACATTATGGAAAATAATGAACTTTATCACAATATGCTAATTTTTTGAGAAGGACCTGTACAGTGGGGCCAAAAAGTATTTAGTTTCTCCTACTTAGAAATATGAGAGAGGTCTGTAATTTTCATCATAGGTACACTTCAACTATGAGAGACAAAATGAGAAAAAAAATCCAGGAAATCACATTGTAAGATTTTTAAAGAATTTATTTGTAAATTATGGTGGAAAATAAGTATTTGGTCAATAACAAAAAAGCAAGATTTCTGGCTCTCACAGACCTGTAACTTCTTCTTTAAGAAGCTCTTCTGTCCTCCACTCGTTACCTGTATTAATGGCACCTGTTGGACCTCGTTATCTGTATAAAAGACACCTGTCCTCAGCCTCAAACAGTCAGACTCCAAACTTAACCATGGCCAAGACCAAAGAGCTGTCGCAGGACACCAGGAAGAAAATTGTAGACCTGCACCAGGCTGGGAAGAGTGAATCTACAATAGGCAAGCAGGTTGGTGTGAATAAATCAACTGTGGGAGCAATTGTAAGAAAATGGAAGACATACAAGACCAATGATAATCTCCCTTGGGGTCAAGATCTCATCCCGTGGGGTCAAAATGATCATGAGAACGGTGAGCAAAAATCCCAGAACTACACAGGGGGACCTGATGAATGACCTGCAGAGAGCTGGGACCAAAGTAACAAAGGCTACCATCAGTAACACACTACGCCGAGAGGGACTCAAATGAAGATGAAACCAAAATGGAACTTTTTGGTAAAAACTCAACTCGTCGTGTTTGGAGGCTGAGTTGCATCCCAACAACACCATACTTACTGTGAAGCATGGTGGTGGAAACATCATGCTTTGGGGCTGTTTTTCTGCAAAGGGGACAGGACGACTGATCCGTGTTAAGGGAAGAATGAACGGGGCTATGTATCGTGAGATTTTAAGCCAAAACCTCCTTCCATCAGTGAGAGCATTGAAGACGACTGATCCGTGTTAAGGGAAGAATGAACGGGGCCATGTATCGTGAGATTTTAAGCCATCAGTGAGAGCATTGAAGATGAAACATGGCTGGGTCTTCCAGCATGACAATGATCCCAAACACGGGCAATGAAGGAGTGGCTCCGTAAAAAGCATTTCAAGGTCCTGGAGTGGCCTAGCCAGTCTCCAGACCTCAACCCCATAGAAAATTTGTGGAGGGAGTTGAAAGTCTGTGTGTCCCCAAAACATCACTGCTCTAGAGGAGATCTGCATGGAGGAATGGGCCAAAATACCAGCTACAGTGTGTGCAAACCTGGTGAAGGCTTACAGGAAACGTTTGACCTCTGTCATTGCCAACAAAGGTTATGTTACAAAGTATTGAGTTGAACTTTTGTTACTGACCAAATACTTATTTTCCACCATAATTTACAAATAAATTCTTTAAAAATCCTACAATGTGATTTCCTGGATTTTTTTTTCTCATTTTGTCTCTCATAGTTGAAGTGTACCTATGATGAAAATTACAGACCTCTCTCATCTTTCTAAGTAGGAGAACCTGCACAATCAGTGGCTGACTAAATACTTTTTGGCTCCACTGTATATAAGTTCTTGACTGAGCTTAAAGCCGCCAACCAGCGACTGGAGCAGATACGACTCAGGTCCTGCACACAGTAAGTAGTGCTGAGGGAATCATATGAATGCTTATATGAACGGAAATATTGTATGTCGGTCTCCACTAGATACTAGAGGAAAGGACACGCCAGGTTTGCATGAGAAAACCTCAAGTTTTCGTTAATTCTGAATTAACTTATCCGGTTTAATCACTTAACCTGCTTTCTGGAATACCCCCTGCTCGTGATGTTAGTGAATTAAACCTACATCTCTCTGATGATCTGACCGATGAGCTGTCTGTTCTGGCTTTTTGCTTAAGCCTGGCTAGCTCAGTCGTTCACTCGAGCTTGAGACTCTCTTGAATCTTAGGGTAGTTGGTTCGAGCCCTACGTTGGGTGAGTATCTTCCTTTAACATCTACTGAAACGCCTGCCCGCCACGCGAGAAATGCAATCACCAGTTATTATTATTATTTCATTTTTGTAATATATAAAAATTAGAGAGTGTTTATGGCTCTTCTGTCCCAAGTGTTTTTGTAACGTGTTGTAAACCTGCAATGGCGATTTTGGTATACAGGGGGAAAAAAAGCTGAATGCAGGTGAAAAAGTGTTATTTGGCAACCCAGCACTGTGTAAATATTGGACAGAACACATGATGGGTTATTTTACCTTGTTGGGTTGTGCAGTTTAACCATTGTGCTGAGCTGTGAGGTTCTTTTTTTACCATGGATCAACTATGTAACTTTACTGCAGCTTGTATTTAAATGAAAGGTTTACATTGCTGTCTTCAGGATTTCCACTTTAGTGATATTTAATGTTAATAGCTGTTCTGATCTAAAAGATGCTGCTGCCTTTGACCTTTAAAATTAAGTGATTTGTGAGATCATTAAAATAAGTGAAATGTTTATTTTGTACTTTGGTTTTTTATTATTTGTACAAACATTTGTTTTATGCAACTTTAAACCTGTAATAAAAGATGAACATTTTAAACGTGTCTTTATTTGCTTTAACTAAGCTAAAGTTTTTAACAGGGACAAAAATGACAGTTTGTGTAGCAGGGCTGGACACGTAAGTAAAATGTTATACTGTTTATTAGCATGAAGTAAACATTAGCAAGTCATGTGACTCGTGTGTACTGTCATGTGAAAGAGCTGCGCGTGTCTCTGTGGTGCAATCGGTTAGCGTGTTCGGCTGTCCCCACCCAGGGACGAGAGTCTTTTATTGCACAACCTGCCTGTTGATCAAACGGATATGAGACACAACAACAAGGTGTAGCTCCACAGAACAGTGGAAATAAGTAACTGAAAACATCCAGTAAACAACAGTCCTACAAGCACAAATATCCACCTGATAAGTCACTGGAGACCGGCTGTTCTGGTTTCTGTAGATGTTAAATGAAGATACTCGCCCAACGTGGGGCTCGAACCCACGACCCTGAGATTAAGAGTGTCATGCTCTACCGACTGAGCTAAGGCCAGCGCGGATATGTCGAGGTATGGGTTGCAGAAATGCTTTTCAATGCTTTTAAATAATCCGAAAGTGCATCGTAACTGACAGTAAAGATCTCTTGATATGTAAATCGCGAATGAA
This sequence comes from Trichomycterus rosablanca, assembly GCF_030014385.1. Lineage (NCBI taxonomy): Eukaryota > Metazoa > Chordata > Actinopteri > Siluriformes > Trichomycteridae > Trichomycterus > Trichomycterus rosablanca. Next base: position 24,101,324 of record NC_086002.1, read on the forward strand.
CAATTTTACATGTGTTTACAATTGCCGTTTTATCACTTTTATAAAGCGTTTTTATTTAGCTCTATAAAGCGTTTTTATTTACTTTTATAAAGCGTTTTTATTTAGCTCTATAAAGCGTTTTTATTTACTTTTATAAAGCGTTTTTATTTAGCTCTATAAAGCGTTTTTATTTACTTTTATAAAGCGTTTTTATTTACTTTTATAAAGCGTTTTTATTTAGCTCTATAAAGCGTTTTTATTTACTTTTATAAAGCGTGTTTATTTACTTTTATAAAGCGTTTCCACACTTTAAAATAAATACATTTAACTTAATTAATTCATTTACATTAAAAAAGTGTTATAATAACAAAAAACAACTTTATTTACATGTTAACCTGCTGTAAAGGACAAAAGTAAATGAATAAAAGCCTTATGAACATCACACCTGAATGAACAGTCGATTCCAGCCTATTATGCGTGTCTTTTCATTTGCTAAACAGTCAATTCCAGCATATCGTGTTCATCTGATCACTTGTGAATTGCTGGCACATACCCATCTACAGATATTATGGTCTATTCCCGCTTATTATGTAAAATAAATACATTAGATTTCAATCCAATTAAGTTACATTAATAGAATTTCTTTTATAATACTACAAAAACATATTCACATGTTTATGTAAGTTTTTATGATTTAACCTGCTGTAAAGGACAAAAGTGAATAAATAAAAGCCTTATGAGCATCACACCTGACTGAGTGGTCCATTGTTTAGTTTATTCATTTACACTTATAACATTTTTGTAATAAAAAATGCATTTGACTGGAATATATGCATTATTTAACCTGCTGTAAAGGATAAAAGTGAATTAAGGCCATATAAACATCACACCTGACTGAATGGTCTATTCCAGCTTATTAAGTAAAATAAATAAATAAAATATTAATCCAATTAATTTGCATGAATATAATTTCTTTTATAATAATAATAATAATAATAATAATAATAATAATAATGAGACATTCACATGTTTATGTATCCTTTATGATTTAACCTGCTGTAAAGGACAAAAATAAATAAATAAATTCCTTATGAACATCACACCTGAATGAACAGCCTATTATGTGTGTCTTTTCATTTGCTAAACAGTCAATTCCAGCATATTGTGATCTGATCACTTGTGAATTGCTGGCACATACCCATCTATAGATATTAGCATACATATGGATGGCTGCCTTAAGCTCTTTACTGTAATGGGGGTTACATTTCTTGAGGGGCATTTAATTTCCACAAAGCTTTATTATATTGTAGTCTGACTTTTGAAGTAAAACAACCATCTCTTAGGCAAACCAGATATCCCTGCCAAGTCTCGAACTTGGAGCTTTCACTCAGAGAGGGAATGTGTTCACCAGTTACACCACAGGGATTTGGTTTTGGTTTGCCATTGAGCAGTTGCTTCATTTTGGAAAAATAAAATAAATAAAATAATAAAAAATAAAAAAAACAAAGATAGTTATTTAAAAACTTAAGTTATTGCAAGTGCATACAATTTGGGGACAAACCTTAGAATAAAAAAAAATGCCAAATTCAAAAACACTATAATTCCAATTTAAGAAGCAATTATGTATATAATATTTTATAATATAATATAAATAATTTGTATAGAGAATAAGTAATTCAAATAGAAAAAAAAAAAAAAAAAATCAATTTGTTTAAAATGACTGTGTACAAAATTCTTACCATATAATACTTACTGTATATGAAATATATAGTACTGCATGTATGTAAATAACTCAAAAAAGTGTCGTGTTGTGTTTAGATGTACAGGTATAATGAATAAAATTTAATAAATCAGTAAATAAAACCAGAAAAAATACAGAAAATATATGTAGTTGTCCAAGTGCAGGATTTCACTGAGTGTCTTTCTTCTTACCATAGCCACGTGCAGACAATGTGGCCTTCCATTCAGCCAGTGACACTGTGGCTGTTTCCTCACAGTACCAGTTCCCATAGTACTGGTGATGTGTAGGCGGTTTCCTCTCTTTCTGGCATTTTTTGCACCTGATAATGTCAGTGTGGCGAACATACTTACGGGTGTGTATGCCAGTCTTCTCTCTCTGCAGCTTCCTTTTGCAGTACCACTGTGTATTGTAAGGAACATCTGGCCCCGGGGTTGCTGAAGACATGACCTGAGAGGGTCCAGCTGTAGCCGGGTTGACTGCAGCAGGCAGAATATGCTGTAGTCTAGATGGAGCAGCCGGTCCATGGCTGTCCGGACATGGTTCAGGTAAAAGATAAACCTGGCCTTGAGGTTGCAACAGTGGAAGAGAAGCGATGCTTGTGGAGACTGGTGAGCCCTGGAGAGTTGGAGGAAAGTGTTTCTGAGGAGGGGCAGACGATGGTAGGCTGGAGTCAAAGTTTAATCGCTTTTTGGTCTTTGCCATGCCAGCAGTATCTGGAGGGAGAACAAAGACATGAGGGTTACTCGTTGACTCGGAGGTGGTGAGACTCTCCTTCTGGAGCGTGGCGTGCTGAGTCACAGGACCAGACACTGATGCTTCTGAAGGCGTTATGCCCTGCTGAAGCACACCAGCCTCCTGAGAGCGGCTGCGCCGACAGTACCTACAAAGACACACAAACACATCAGTTAGAATTTCAATAAAGTAATTCTAACAATTCATTACATTTGATAATCGCTTGACTCACCACTCTGACAATGTGGCCGTATTAACTTCAGGCAGCTGAATGGTGGTCTCCTGCATCACATGCGCATTACTAAGAATGCACTCTCTAATGTGCTTGTAAGCACGAGTGATGAGGGTCCATCTTCCAAGCCTTATCCCCTCGACACGCTTCGGGTGTGGAAAATCCATGCAAAGTTTCACAAAAATGGCTTCCACAACCCTGTTGCAGTCTGGCCACTGTGCTGGGCTGTTTGATCCGAGAAAACACCTACAAAGAGAGAGAGAAAAAATAATAATTATATATATATATATATATATATATATATATATATACAGTGTATCACAAAAGTGAGTACACCCCTCACATTTCTGCAGATATTTAAGTATATCTTTTCATGGGACAACACTGACAAAATGACACTTTGACACAATGAAAAGTAGTCTGTGTGCAGCTTATATAACAGTGTAAATTTATTCTTCCCTCAAAATAACTCAATATACAGCCATTAATGTCTAAACCACCAGCAACAAAAGTGAGTACACCCCTTAGTGAAAGTTCCTGAAGTGTCAATATTTTGTGTGGCCACCATTATTTCCCAGAACTGCCTTAACTCTCCTGGGCATGGAGTTTACCAGAGCTTCACAGGTTGCCACTGGAATGCTTTTTCACTCCTCCATGACGACATCACGGAGCTGGCGGATATTCGAGACTTTGCGCTCCTCCACCTTCCGCTTGAGGATGCCCCAAAGATGTTCTATTGGGTTTAGGTCTGGAGAAATGCTTGGCCAGTCCATCACCTTTACCCTCAGCCTCTTCAATAAAGCAGTGGTCGTCTTAGAGGTGTGTTTGGGGTCATTATCATGCTGGAACACTGCCCTGCGACCCAGTTTCCGGAGGGAGGGGATCATGCTCTGCTTCAGTATTTCACAGTACATATTGGAGTTCATGTGTCCCTCAATGAAATGTAACTCCCCAACACCTGCTGCACTCATGCAGCCCCAGACCATGGCATTCCCACCACCATGCTTGACTGTAGGCATGACACACTTATCTTTGTACTCCTCACCTGATTGCCGCCACACATGCTTGAGACCATCTGAACCAAACAAATTAATCTTGGTCTCATCAGACCATAGGACATGGTTCCAGTAATCCATGTCCTTTGTTGACATGTCTTCAGCAAACTGTTTGCGGGCTTTCTTGTGTAGAGACTTCAGAAGAGGCTTCCTTCTGGGGTGACGGCCATGCAGACCAATTTGATGTAGTTTGCGGCGTATGGTCTGAGCACTGACATGCTGACCCCCCACCTTTTCAATCTCTGCAGCAATGCTGACAGCACTCCTGCGCCTATCTTTCAAAGACAGCAGTTGGATGTGACGCTGAGCATGTGCACTCAGCTTCTTTGGACGACCAACGCGAGGTCTTTTCTGAGTGGACCCTGCTCTTTTAAAACGCTGGATGATCTTGGCCACTGTGCTGCAGCTCAGTTTCAGGGTGTTGGCAATCTTCTTGTAGCCTTGGCCATCTTCATGTAGCGCAACAATTCGTCTTTTAAGAGCCTCAGAGAGTTCTTTGCCATGAGGTGCCATGTTGGAACTTTCAGTGACCAGTATGAGAGAGTGTGAGAGCTGTACTACTAAATTGAACACACCTGCTCCCTATGCACACCTGAGACCAAGTAACACTAACAAATCACATGACATTTTGGAGGGAAAATGACAAGCAGTGCTCAATTTGGACATTTAGGGGTGTAGTCTCTTAGGGGTGTACTCACTTTTGTTGCCGGTGGTTTAGACATTAATGGCTGTATATTGAGTTATTTTGAGGGAAGAATAAATTTACACTGTTATATAAGCTGCACACAGACTACTTTTCATTGTGTCAAAGTGTCATTTTGTCAGTGTTGTCCCATGAAAAGATATACTTAAATATCTGCAGAAATGTGAGGGGTGTACTCACTTTTGTGATACACTGTATATATATATATACACTCACACACACAAATATACACACAGTATATAAATATATACAGTTGTGCATATAAACTTACCGTCTTGTTGACTCCACACCTGAAGCTACAATTTTCTTAGTCGCTCTGAAACGCCCCTTGTTCAACGTGATCTGATGACGTGGAGAATACACTGTGCGACCCTTGTCATAGTCACCCAGAGCCTGCCAGAGGGTGATGACATGGTCTGACTCTTCCCGTGACAATGCAAGGCTGTGGTCTTTCAAGCTGACTAAATAGACTGCCAACTCTTGAACTGCCGCATACCCCACAACGTGATCTGGCCCAACAGAGTCCTAAATGAATAAACAAGTAGTTAGACAAAAACAGAAGAATTGCTACAAAGTGCACCTTTTTGAAGCTAATAAAAATGACATGTAGTATAAATAAGAGGAGCATTTAAAATGACCATAGAGCATGTCAGTATAATTCACAAATAAAGAAAATCTGAATATAGCTTATACATGTTAATAATGACAATACTGACAACTTAACCCAAGCAGCACAATAAGACCAATTGTAACATTTACCTGAAACATAACTATGGTATTTTAAATCATTATAAAAAAATCTGAAATATAACTATGGTATTTTAAACCATTATAAAAAAAAACTGAAATATAACTATGGTATTTTAAACCATTATAAAAAAATCTGAAATATAACTATGGTATTTTAAACCATTATAAAAAAAACCTGAAATATAACTATGGTATTTTAAACCATTATAAAAAAAAACTGAAATATAACTATGGTATTTTATCGTACAATAACAGGAATGCGTCTTTAATAATAAATTTTCTAACTTGATGTGAATGAGCTTTTAGAGGAATTACATTACAGACTGTGGATAATACTGTAATTTCCTCTAGAACAAGGCATTAAACCACTCGAAATAACTTTTCTACAGCCTTGTTTTGTTCATGTCTTTAGTTAATTGTGCACCAAGCAAGCAAGCCTATTTTATTTATTCTCCTATAAAACATCGAGAAGCAAAATAAATTCACCTACAGTAATCAGTAAATATTGTTAGAAGTAAGTTTAGGCTGACACGAGGTTACATTTCAAGGAATAAACATAAACTGACCTAGCAAATGAACGTTAGCATCAACTTATGAACTCGAACGAACTTTAAAATATGAAATAAATATAAACTTACCGAAGAAGATCAAATCCTTGCAAGGAGAAGTGTGAGGAAAAGCGTTTTATTCTCGTGATATCGCAGAAGAAAAGCGTTAGATATCGCACCAAAAGACGCAAATCTAGTACTGGAGCTGCAGCAATGCGCGTCGCTATTTACCATGGAAACCGTGACGTCATCGAAATCCGTGATAGGCGCAGAAAACATACGTCATTACGTCACGCCTCCTTCGATTCTTGGGGGAAAGATGAGGATCGTGATTGGCCGGTTGTTGGCATTCTTGGGGGAAAGCTGAAACGCGATTGGACCAAGTCCCCAAGAGTCCCCCAAGAATAGCGAGACTCACAGCCGGCACTGAGCGCCAACGAGGCTGACAGCAACATGTCTGAATCTGGCAGTTTTTGTAGTTGTAGTTTAGATAATAAATTTAAATATTGAAATGCAGAATATAAATCTAATCATAAAAAAATGGAATCAAACTCACACCCTTCTGACTGTAAGTGATTGTTCACCACCTGTTCTATTTACAGTGCTGATGAAAGTCACTAAATGACATGAAACCAGTCTGCTAACTGGGCTTAGATTAGGCACAGTAACTAAACTGGTACATCAAAGACCTTGCCCCGTGTGAGGATCGAACTCACGACCTTCAGATTATGAGACTGACGCGCTACCGACTGCGCTAACGAGGCTGACAAAGACATGTGGAGACATCTGAATATAATATTAAATTGAATATAATATTGAAAAGCAGAATCTAAATCTAAGTGTAACCCTCTTGCTAGGCAGAAGAGGGGGGTGTTGTAACCTGGGCTCGTGGGTGTGGTTCTCACCTGTTGAGCTAATATTAACCACCGTATAACTCAACTACCCATACCAACCTTGTACTACATTAGCCTCAATATTTAATTATACAATATCCAGTGAGTGGAGACAGACTCAAGCTTTAACAATGCGCAGGTTTATTTTAGCAAATTAAAATAAATTGATTTCTCCCCCAATTCGCGATGTTCGTTAAACAAAAATAAAACTCACCTTATTCGGTAATGAAAAAATAAATAAATAAAATATAACACAGATGCAGGTATAATTAGTTAGTTCCCTGAAATATAACAATAGTAATACTTAAAATAAAACTCTCATTACTACACAAATGTAATCGACTGTTACTACTTTGGTTTACCTTAAACAATACTGAGAGTATAGAACGTAAATAAATCACTGGAATTCACAAATCACTCAATCACTAACATCACCAATACATCTATTCACATTAAACCCTTTTAATATTATCCCCAATGCAGAAACAAATCAATCCATAAAATACCTGAAACTAACTTGGTGCAGGACATCAACTGTTTTCAAGCACCAAACATACACAGTACCTACCGATTGAGATGACCGGTCACTCTCTAACCTATATAAACTTTGTAAAAGTTGGCCAACATACAAACAAAATAATAAAAGTTGCAGGCCTGTTATCCTACGTTCCGGAGCGAACGGGCTCCGTTACCCGTGATGAAACGGACTCACAGTCTTCGCTTCCACAACACACAATTCCTGAACAGTTCACCGCTTCTCTCTCCGGTTGGCACAAATGAGGATATGACCGATGGCTACCTCGGGGAACCTCGAGCGTTCCGGTAGCTCGAGGCGCTACCGAGCAGCGTCACGTCCCACGTAGGCAGTGCTGAGGAACCCTGAACGTTCCGGTAGCTCAGGGCGCCATCAGACTGCTTCTAATGTCACCTGGACTGTTTGTTGTCCCTCTCTAGTTTTCGAACTACACAGGTACTGGTTCAGTTTGGCGATAGCTAATGGCTAACGCCAATAATATGAACCTATCACTCTGGTAGCAGCTATGAGCTAAAGCTACCGACTCACCCGTGTTGCGATATGCAGCAATGGGATAATTAATTCTGTGCTCACTTCTAACTGTCTTATATACTTTTCTTTGTCCTACCACAAAAGTTTATCACAGTATATCAGGCTACGCGAACTGCCTAGTCTCTTTTCCTCTCGTCTACTCTGTTTTCTTTTGGTCCCTCCCTCTGCCTAATCTCATCGGAGGAATTCAATGATTGGCAATTAATGAACCCTATAGCATTTCATTTTACTGTCTAAAGGCTAGGTGATACCACCACATGGACCCCCACTGCATTTCACTCAAACTCTGCATATTATCAAGAGAGTCCTCTTCTCATGCGCATGCTCAAAACACACATCAAACAATAAACCATGGGTTGTGACTCAACCTGGGGCTACATAAGCATCAAAAACTGGATGAGAATCAAACTCTGACTTCTGACTGTAAGTGTATGGTCACTACCTGTTCTATTTACAGTGCTGATGAAAGTCACTAAAGGACATGAAACCAGTCTGCTAACTGGGCTTAGATTAGGCACAGTAACTCAACTGGTCCCTCAAAGGCTTTGCCTTGAACTCACGACCTAAATGTAAGCATCAAAAACTGGATGAGAATCAAACTCACACCCTTCTGACTGTAAGAAGGCTCTCTAATTGTTCAATTTACAGTGTTGGGCTTAGATTAAGCTTAGCAACTAAACTGGTCCCTCAAAGGTCTTGCCCAGTGAGAGGATCAAACTCATGACCTAAATGTAAGCATCAAAAACTGGATGAGAATCAAACTCACACCCTTCTGACTGTAAGAAGGCTCTCTAATTGTTCAATTTACAGTGTTGGGCTTAGATTAAGCTTAGCAACTAAACTGGTCCCTCAAAGGTCTTGCCCAGTGAGAGGATCAAACTCATGACCTAAATGTAAGCATCAAGAACTGGATGAGAATCAAACTCACACCCTTCTGTCTGTAAGTGTATGTTCACTACCTGTTCTATTTACAGTGCTGATGAAAGTCACTAAAATGACATAAAACCAGTCTGCTAACTGGGCTTAGATTAGGCACAGTAACTAATAGGGGTATAACGATACATCGTTTCACGATTTCGCGATGCAAAAATGTAGCGATGTGCATCGTGGTCTTCTGCGCGATTGTACGAGTGCACGTGCGTTCTGTAATTTATTAGTGATGGGTCGGTCACGAACAATGCGGCTCTAAGAGTCGGCTCTTTAAAATGAACGGCAGCATCCGGAGCCGATTCGGTTTTTTTTCCGTTTTTTTTTTTTTTCGTTAAAGCCGCACGTGATTGGTCAAGATGCGTGGTGACGTTTGTGTGTTTACACTGAGCAGGAGGGGCGGGGTTACATACACACACACACACACACACACACGGACAGCGTGCACATGAACAGGAGGGAGTGAAAGAGAGAGAAAGACAGAGAGCACTTGATGAAGTTTTACATTGCGCTTTACGTAGCCAGACATTACACGCTGGAAAGGTGAGGAAAATGAGTGACAGGAAACAGAGAGAGGCATGGAGAGGGAGACAGGGGGAAGGTTTTGAGTATATTAAAAATGCTGTTTTGTGTGTGTGTGTGTGTGTGTGTGTGTGTGTGTGTGTGTGTGTGAGAGAGAGAGAGAGAGAGAGAGAGGCATGGAGAGGGAGACAGGGGGAAGGTTTTGAGTATATTAAAAATGCTGTGTTAATGATATTAAATCAAGTTTAATTATTGTCGAGACCCCTTCACACTGCCTTGAAACATGTCCAGTCATGTCAAACTGTCATTGAATAGTCATTGAATAACAAGCTGAATAAAATATGTTTTCCAATAAATAATCCTCAAACAAAATATCAGGGTTACACGCATACGCAGCCACAGCTACTACAACAAAACCACTTGCTGTTTCATCATCTGTCACCAAACCAAAATTGTGCTACTCAGTAATATTAGCTTGCAGTTCTGTTGTATGAAAAGGCCACTTTTCCTTTCATGCATTCCTTTAGAGCTAGAGTGACCACTGGTCTCTTTACTGTTGTTTATTAAAGGGGAAACATGAAACTAGTCAAATGGCTTGTTGTTTTCACATAAGTGAAATCACACCCTTGGCCAAATTCACTCAATTTAATCGGTGTCAAAGATAGCATTCATCAGACAAATTGCTTGTCTTAAATTTAAATAATTGCAAAATTGCTAAATTAATTTGTGTCTCTGCGCTTAAGAGAAATTGAACATAATAATTTTGAAACAATACAAATTCAGAAACATTAAGTAAGGGCCTGAATCACATATTTGCAACAAAACGTCTTATGAAATATGGTAGCTTGCCTGGCAATTTGTAGGTCCCTAGAAAGTCAAGGAGCCATGGTAAACGACTTCTATGGAAGTCAAGGGCCCCATAGCAGGGGCCCTCATGATCAAGGGCCCTCTAATGGTATGCCCTGCTCTTCTCTAGGGCCCCCTGGTAGGGGCTCTCATAACCAGGGCCCTCTAAAAATATGCCCCCCTCTTTCCTAGGACCCCTAATAGCCAGAAGTCGAAGTCAGAGCAGTGCCACAACGCCTCATCCATTTTCATAAGGGCCCAAAATCATGGCTAGGGCCCCCAAAAGCATGGCTAGGGCCCAAAAGCACGGCTAGGGGCCCCAAAAGCATGGCTAGGGGCCCCAAAAGCATGGCTAGGGCCCCCAAGAGGCCCTGGGGTCAAAGTCCCTAATAGTCAGAGGATCCTTAAAATGGAGGGCCCTCGGAAATAAAAATATATTGTATCATAAATGTTGATAGGCATCGCAAAATGTTTTGGGCCAGGGCCCCCCCGGAGCCCCCTGACCTCAAGGGCCCCTGGGCGCTGGCCCCACTGGCCCGGTCAGTAATCCAGCCATGCTAATAGCTAATAGACCGGGGAGAGGGGATGCTTTGTTTACCATTTGTGGCCGGCTGAGAGAGCTCGGGTGGCGGGTTGGTTCTTTGGCGGTGCCGGTAATACATCCAGCCTGCTGAACCCAAAACTACCACCCCGGCGGCGCAAGCCACCTTCCAGAGACTTCCCTCAGTAAGTCTGGAAAGAAAATTGGTAAGGTCCATGAGCTTTTAGACAGTAAATAACTTGTTAAAAGGGGTTTTTGTGGCGTGCAAAAACACTCGTCCTTATCGCAGGGATGCAGAAACACTAATGAGGCTGGTTACTAAGGGCTCTGCTTTTAACGTCCTTAGAATGGGTCACGTGATTATCAACTATAAGATCTATAATCATTTCATAAAATGAGACATACATTTTATTTTACTTTATATATTTGAATATATTTAATACGTTCTTAAAATTTGATTCTTAATGATAAAAACTAATAAAAACTAATAATAACATTAATTTGTTTGATTCTAGGAGTCGATAGAGTCAATGTATCGACTCCACGCTATAACAATGAGGAGTCGATTCTTGTCAAGCGTTCAAAAACGAACCGATTCTTCTGAACTGCTCCGTGTAGAGTTTAAGCAAAACTGGCATTATCACTTTAAAAACATTAAAAAGCTGTTAATAATAGTATTTTAATAATGAACTTTACAACTTTACGATAGAAACAAAGTTTTATTCTTTTTGATTTTCTATTCCACTTCAATTGTTTCTATTTATCCCTTAGATGTCAAAAATATTAGAAAATTACACCTTTTTTAATGATTCAAATGTGCTAAAACAATTAGAAAGAACAGACTCAGTGCCTCTAAACAGTTCAATCTTTTAATGATTTAAATATGCTAAAACCTAATAAATGAACAGACTCGGTGCCCCTGATGATGCCAGCATTACAGACAGTGAAACTAGTTTAGGGAAGTGAGAGAAGGGCACACAGAGAGTTATTAGAAAATGACTAATTTCTCTGCTACAGGTATATCTTCTAAATATATCAGTATTCATGATCAAAATCACATTTTGTTCATGAGTCTCAAATTTGCTCCCAGTTAGACAAACTATAACTGGGGTATTTCACAAATAAGTTTAAATGCTTCACCCAGATGGGTTGACTGACATACTGTAGCTACACTCAGGTAAAAAGTCACTTAAATGAATTATTTAAAAACCATACAATGTAATTTTCTGGATTTTTTTTTTTTAGATTTTTTTTTAGGACCAGAACTGTACACTCCAATTATAGACAAAGCCACAGAGCTTGGGGGTTCACGGTCAGTGAGATTTGCCATAATCAAGGATGTTTGGTTGCCTTTCTCGTGCGATCACTCAGGTTTGTTGACAGGTTTGGTGAGGGAGGTTAGCGCTGATGTCCTGTGAAAGCCCTCATGACTGTGCTTACCTTCCAGTTCTGATGAAGGTGCAGGATGCAGAAGCCTGCTAGATTGAGACTGCCATGCCAACAATTACATTTACATTTACATAACAATGCCACTCATGCTGCATATGATGAGAACTTGCTGTGTCTACACTTAAATTGTCCAGAACTAACCACTGATTTAATCACAGACTGGCCTAAAACGTGTGTGAACCCCCTTAGGTAATGTCAGGAACATGGTTTGCTATTTCTGTGAACCCACCTCCTTTTGATGGAGAAGTAAAGAAAAACTGTCATTGGAGAGCCACCTAGTGGTCTGACTGGGAAAACACAGCTAACTGTTCACGTCACAAACACATTAATGTGTACTACATAGTGCACTAGATAGTGTGAAAGATAACAGATTTATGTTCCCTACATAGTGCACTAGATTGTATATTAGAAAATACTTTATGTTCCTTACTTAGTGCACTAGATAGTGTACTAGATAAAAGACTTATGTTTCTTACATAAAGCTTTAGGTAATATATTAGTTAAAGTATTTAGGTTCCCTACCTAGTGCACTAAATTGTTATCAGATAACGGATTAATATTCCCTACATAGAGCACTGGATAGTATTTTAAATAAGTATTTATGCTCCCTACGAAGTGCACTAGATAGTGAATTAGACAATTGTTTTATGTTACCTACACAGTGCACTAGATTGTATATCAGATCACGGATTCATGTTCCCTACATAGTGCACTAGATAGTGTATTAAACAACACATTCATGTTCACTACATAGTGCACTAGAAAGTATAACTAGATGATGATTTGTGTTCCTTACATAGTGCACTAGATAGTGTATTACATAAGTAATTATGTTCCCTACTTAGTGCACTAGACGGTATATTAGACAATTGATTTATGTTCCCTACACAGTGCGCTATCAGATAACGGATTTAATACTTGATCGGGGAATAAAGTCTGTGTCGCCTGCATGCGCATGTGTGTGTGTGTGTGTCACTCTTGGCCGCTCGTTCTAGATTCCGGGAGATTTTATCTGACTTGCGGGCATCAGGGAGCCGCTATGTATATGCGGGAGACTTGGGATGTCTGCAGACATGTGCAGGGGCAGGATGGCTGTGGGTGCTGTTCAGTGGTGTATAGTAACGAAGTAATTGTCACCCGGTGTGTCGTGGTCCACCGGCGACAAGAATTTTGTGACTATATCAGTTTATACTTTAATGTTGCCAACAACGCCACCTAGGAGTTTAACGGGCTCTAGGAACTCAAATTTTTATATTTATAATAATAATAATAATACATTTTATTTATATAGCGCTTTTCAAGATACTCAAAGACGCTTTACATAAGACAAATAATCAAAACAAATACGTACATACACCATACAAATCATAGTACAAAATCAAAATAGTACATCAACATCAAGAATAATTAAGATAAAAACAAAGAGAGCAGCATAAGACAGTTCATTAAAAATTAGCTAAATTATGAGAGAGAACAACAAATATAGAACAATTTCTTAAAATTAGACAGAAACAGGACAGATTTACATGCAATCAGGAAACTGAAAACTTTACAAGTTTTAGGATCTAGGACTTCACATTTCTGTCGTGATCTAAGTATAAAAACTATTAAAAAGAATAGCAAAAATAAAAGCATTTATTTTGTGTTGTTACAAGTTAAATGCCACTCTGAATAGATGAGTTTTGAGAAGTGACTTGAATTTGGACAGGTCAGGACAATCTCGTAGGTGTTTGGGGAGAGCATTCCATAAAGATGGAGCAGCTATGGAAAAGGCCCTGTCACCCCAGGTCCGGTGCTTGGTCCTAGAGGGTATGGACAGTAGGTTAGCCTCAGAAGAGCGAAGGCTACGGGAGGGAATGTGCTGATGGAGCAGGTCGGTGAGGTAGGATGGGGCCTGATTATGGAGAGCTTTGTGAGTGAATAGAAGAATTTTGAATTGAATGCGTTGAGCAACGGGAAGCCAATGAAGTTTTTGTAGAACAGGTGTAATATGATCACGGGAGCGAGTATGAGTAAGGAGGCGAGCAGCTGAATTCTGGATATACTGAAGTTTTTTTAGGATTTTGTTAGATGTACCATAAAGGATGCTATTGCAATAATCAATTCTGGATGTAATAAAAGCATGAATCAAGGTTTCGGCGGCAGAAAAGGAGAGTGATGGACGTAGACGTGCTATGTTTTTTAGATGAAAGAAAGCAGTTTTGGTGATGTGATTTACATGGCGGTCAAAAGAGAGGTTGCTATCAAAAATTACACCAAGATTTCGTATGTTAGAAGACGGAGACAAAGTGTCATTATCAATGGTAATTTGAAAATTTTTTGTGGTTTTTGCCAGGGTTGTAGGACCTACGATGATCATATCTGATTTTTCACAGTTTAATTTGAGGAAATTAGCTTTCATCCACAATTTCATTTCAGTGATGCAATTTGTCAGAGTGGAGTGAAGTTCAGTATTAATGGATTTGGAGGAGATGTAAAGCTGAATATCATCAGCATAGCAGTGGAAATGTAAACCATGCCGACGTATGATGTCACCAAGGGGGAGCATATAAAGAATAAACAAAAGGGGACCTAACACTGAGCCTTGGGGAACGCCTTGGGACAGTGGAGCAATGGCAGAACTACAATTGTTGATATTAACAAACTGTTGTCTGTTTATGAGATATGACCTTAACCACAAAAGGGCAGTACCAGTGATGTTGACAGAGGATTCAAGGCGGGACAGAAGAATGGAGTGATTAATGGTGTCAAAAGCTGCAGTAAGATCAAGGAGGACGAGAATATTAATTTGTCCAGAGTCTGAGGAAAGAAGAAGGTCATTTGTGACTTTGAGGAGGGCTGACTCAGTGCTGTGCTGGGGGCGGAAACCAGACTGAAATGATTCAAATAGATTATTGGAATTTAGGTGATCTTTGAGCTGTGAGGCAACAACACGTTCCAGTATTTTCGACAGAAATGGAAGATTGGAAATGGGCCGAAAGTTACTCATAATGTTAGAGTCAAGTCCAGGTTTTTTAAGTATGGGAGTAACAGCAGCCAATTTGAGTGATTGAGGGACTGAGCCAGAACTAAGAGAGGAATTGATTATCTCTGTGATAAGTGATGAGATAACTGGAAAACAACCCTTAACAAGTTTTGATGGAGCAGGATCCAAAACACAAGTGGAGCTTCGCATCCCTGTTAAGATCTCAGATAGGTCCAAAAGAGACACAGGTGAGAACTGAGACAGAGGCTGGGTAATAAATTGAGATGAGATAGGCGGAGAAACAGAGATGACAGGGGAAACTGTCAGAAAATTGTGGATATTCTCAACTTTTGTTTGAAAAAATGAGAGGTAAGAGTTACACTTGTCAACTGTAAAGGAATTGGTAGTATTGTCAATTGGTTTGAGAAGTTTATTTATTGTGGAAAAGAGAGTCTTAGGATTTGTTGATCCAGCATGTATGAGTTCGGAATAGTAAGTGGATCGGGCTGCCGTAAGAGCGTCTTTGTAATGTTGAAGATAATCAGAATAAATCTGATAATGTACTGTTAGACCGGTTTTCTTATAAAGTCTTTCAAGCTGGCGTTTACGGGATTTCATTTGGTGAAGCTCAATTGTGTACCATGGTGCGGAATGACTAAATGAAACAAATTTGGTTCTCAAAGGAGCCAGCTCATCAAGACATGAGGCGAGTATGTCATTATAGTAATCGACAAGGTCAGATGAATTACTAGACAGTACAGGACAGACAGACATCTTTTTAACAAGAGAATCTGAGAAAGCAGAGGGAGAGATATATTGAAGATTCCTGAAGGATATTTTACGTTTAGCTCTAGTGATGGGCCTAGTGACCTCAATGTCCATGATGATTGTCAAATGATCAGAGACAGTAAGGTCATGGCTGGACGGCTGATGAACTAGGACACCAGTAGAGCAGACAAGGTCAAGAGTATGACCTTTTTTATGAGTTGGAAAATGTATATGTTGTGTGAAATTAAAACACTGTAACAATTCCAAAAATTCCCTGGCAAATTTACAGTTGTTGTCATCAATATGGATGTTAAAATCACCCATAAGCAGTACAGAGGATGAGAGGGCACTAAGCTGGGTTAAAAAATCTGAAAAATCAGAGAGAAAGGAAGCGTTTGGCTTTGGCGGACGATAAACTACAGCAGTGACCAGAGGAGTAGGCCCTGACAACTTGAAAGCCAGGTGTTCAAAAGAAAGAGCAGCAGGAAAAGACAAAGTGGTTATTTTAATATCATCCCTATAGACTGCAGCAACACCACCACCTCGCCCTTCCATACGAGGTTCATCAATATACGAGTATCCCATTGGCGTGGTCTGATAAGGAAAGTTTTCATGTGCCCCTAAGCACACAATATTTTTAAGACCACAGGTTCTTTAATCTGGGGGTGCGAGCAGTCAAGACAACCACCACAATTTCCTAATTTATAAAAGAATGATTTTATTGACCATAAAAATTAAAACAGGATCACTCAGAGGACCACTATTACATTACTAGCCTCCACAGGCTAAGACTCTAAAAGATTAGGGTGACTCACTCCCAGTTTACTATGACTAGGCTAGGGTTACCCCCCATACAACCCCCAGGACACAATAACCCCAAAATAAACACCTTCACATCAATCAAGGGAAATCAAACTGACAACACACTACCCACAAATAGCACACGTAGACTTACTAATTAATATAACCCGTGCCCAGTCAGTATTAATACTGAAAGAAACAAAAGAACAATTACTCTAAATACATAACTAAACCAAATAGAGAACAGACAAAAAAAACAAATAGACAAACAATCTCAGGGGTTCTAAATCGTACTCAATTGCTTAGTCTAAAAGAAAAAAAACCCTAAAAGGTCCGTTTCCTAGTACTCTTAAAAAGGGTTCAGTCAGAAGAAGGAAGGAAAATCGTTGGGCGAAACCTCCCTCAGCCACAGCAGGACCAAATCTGTGTCTTCCCGAAGCAGACCCCGAGAACGCGACGCGGCTCAATGTCTCTCTCTCCTCCGCACTGATTCTCCTCCACGTGCTTCACGGTAACGACCGGCTAGAAGGGAGACAAAGAGAACAGACCGCAGTATTCTGGCCAATACACGGGCATGCAGCAGTACGTCTTCGTTACTATTCACTCAAGCGAGCACCAGCCGAGTTCAATACTTAACATTTCCACCCACCCTTACGTCATCGGAAGATAATACTCACACTCTGCCCGGGAGTGGTAACCACCAACCCCCAGTGTAAGTCTTCCAAGGCCTGGGTGAAATGTAACACGACAGCAGCCTCCGGTGCAGCTCCTCCACGCTCCTCTTCCGGTGCGTCTCGACCCTTCAGTGTCGCCGCACACCGGTCACTCGTGGTTCCAAGTCGCTTCCACACCGATCCCGAAGCTCCGTCTCTGCGGCTCCAGTCGCCAACTTAACACACGCCACTGCACTGCTCCTCCGTCACTTGAATGGCCAGATCTGCTCGGTCACGTCACGCTCCGGGCAGCGGGGCAGCGGAGCCACGGGCAGCGGAGCCACGGCCACGGCCACGGCCACGGCCACGGCCACGGCCAACCCGCTCCTCTCTCTTCCTGGCTTCTTTTTTCTCTTTCCCGTCTCTCCTGTGTCTTTATCCAAACCAACAGGTTAGCCCCACCTCCCAACAATTCCCATTGGTTGCTCAGTTCATGGAGCACAATCGTGATCGGCCGCCGTCGCTGTCCATCAAGCCTTATTACGACAGCAAGCAGTCATTAATTAGGGAGAGAGTCTCAATCCCACAAACACCAATTTCACCCCTGTGACATAATAATACTTCGTTACAGTACTTAAGTAGTATTTTGAAGTACTTGTACTTTACTGGAGTATAAAAATTTTCGGCAACTTTCACTTTTACTCCACTACATTTTCTAAAGAAATTGTGTACTTTTACTCCGATACATTCGCTGTATGTAAATTCGTTACTCGTTACTATAAAATGAAAGTTAAATGATGTGAGATGTGTGACGGACTGCACGCTGGTTTGGTGAATCTGCGCTTGTAAGTTAGATGGTGGTTAAACACATTAATGCGCATGTGCAAACGTTCTCTAAAAGCTATCGGAGTTTTCTAAAAGTGCGTCGTTCACCCAAAGACACGCAAATATGGAGATTTCAAAAGCTTCCTGTCCAACACACTGATGTAAGTTAACAATGATTAACAAAGTAAAGCTGCAGCATCAGCGTTTTTTAATATTATTAGCATTAACAATGTTCAGATATCTACCTACCATTTTTACCGATTACATTCGAACCACAAATAAAACGTTTCACTAAATTTGTTTGGAATTCATTGACTGCAAAACTCATTAAAACACGTTCATTATTTTTAAAAACTCACCTACGGACAAATATTTCCTCAGATAACTTCTGTATTAGACCGGCAGAGGAGAGATTCATGGTGCTGAGGAACATGCAGCACGTCTTTAACCTTTTAATCATCTCAACAAGAACTCAACTTATCCAACTTATTATTCATGATTTTCAGCTGTTGGCTTCAAGTTAGAAATGGTGTTTTCTTAAATATAAGTAATAATACCAAAAGTTTAACACATGCCATTCAGTGAGTAGATACGGCCCCAAAGAATATTATTTAAATACAGCTTATTTTACTCAAATATTTTTATTTAAATTAATGGTTGAACAGATCATTAAAGGGATAAAAGTGCCACACGTTTTGTTAAACTCTCTTGAGTTTTGCTTTAAATTAATTATGCCAAAATTATTTTTTTGTTATTGAAATATACTACCCAAAAAAAAAAATGGGACAGTATAGAAAATGCAAATAAAATAGATGCAGTGTTTCTTACATTTACATCGACTCACATTCTAAAAACGTTGGAACAGGAACATTTAGGACTAGTAAGAAGTTAAAAAAACAACTAAATAATGTCATGATTTCAAACAGGTGATGTCAACAGTTGATTATGATCATGAATTGACACAAATCATGTTCAGATGAAAGGAAGAAAACAGGTTAATTGTTAAGGTGGTTTACAGGCTTAAAAGAACAATCTTTAAATTTAAAATGACCGCTTCAGTTTATACTAACAGCATTTACTTTTACTTCTACTTTTAATACTTAAGTACATTAAATATCAGATACTTTTAGACTTTCACTCAAGTAATATTCTAAAAGGTGACTTTTACTTCTATCAAAGTAAATTTCTGGTAAGATACTTGTACTTTTACTGAAGTATGGCCTTCCGGTACTTTATACACCACTGGTGCTGTTACAGATACCTTCTATATTGGGCGTTTTAGCCTTGGGGATTCCAGCCTTTCCAGTTTGTTGTTTGTAATTTTGATGGACTTTTCTGGTTTTGATCACATGGTCTGGTGCAATCCAAGAACCACTAAAAAATTACAAGAATTGCCAAGAATATGGGTAAAATTGTCCATAGCTGTCCATAAAGTCTAAGTGAGTCTAATATTGAGATTAGATCCTGACGCGCACACACGCAGACACACACACACACCCACACACACACACACACACACACACACACACACACACACACACTTTTGGACTTGTTGCTTTAACAGTAACATTTAACAGTAAATTTTGTCAATAAAAATGAGACACAAGAAACATTGATTAAAAGCAGTTTATTTAACTTAGAATTAAAAACACAATAAACAAATTACAATTAAGAAACAATTGTACATACTAAAATGCTTAAAACCCAAAACATCTATTAATAATTCATTCATAGTCAAAATACTATCATTCATGAACAATATGATATTAATCACACTAAAAATATTAAAAGTATTATTAGTAGTAATGATGACTGAGCTGTAAAATACTCTGATCTGATAAACCTGTAAAAAGAAAGAATGTTAGTTCATTATAAAAATGTATTAATTACATACTTACCTTTGAGAAACCTGAGCAACAAGAAGCTAAAAACAAGAAAGTGTTCCTAATAAAATAACCTGTTAAATCTAAACATTATATCTATGTGAAGTACTGTGTAAGAAGGGAGAAAGGAAGAGGTTGCTCAGAATTTCCTCAAGGTCTTCAGCATCTGCTGGACGTGCAGCTTGAGGAGGTCCAGCACCACATGAGCCAGGCCTTCAGGATCTTCATAAAGCGCTAGTGGCTGTGAGAAAACCACTTGAAGGAATTCAGTCAGCTGATCCTATTAACGAAAAACACACACATTTCCAACATGATATCACCGAGAATAAAAACTCTCCTTCATGATGTGTAATATGGGGTGAAATTAAATGTTGAACACTTACTTGAAGAACCGCGAAGCAACGCTGAGCTGCAGGTTGCCAAATCTCGATGTCCCAACTCATGATGTGGTTAAAAAGTTTATCTAGAAATCCTCCATTCATCTTTGGGAAAGAAGAATAAGAAACTTTTACTCCATGGCTGCTGGAATGGAGAATTATCATAGGACAAGATGAAAGCTGCTGATAGGTCACTTACAAGCTCAGGTGCAGAGTCATAAATGAACCACCCGAAGAGGAGGAGTTCATACAGCACATCAAGTAAGTTTAGGTGCAGCTGAAAAGAGAAATGTTCAGTTGTGGAACACATACCAGCAAATGTTACATGCAGTAGCTTTAACAAGGAGAATTCAAAGTTTACCTGAACCTCGAACATCTCTAACTCGACTGAGCTCTGATTGGCTGCTTCTTTTAGGAAGCAAATTAGAGCCTCATATGAAAGCTGCACCTCGAGCACATCCTGACAAAAAAAGAATCACATTCTTACTACACACTGCTTTGTTCCGTTAGGTAACTGCTTCAGGTAACCTGGTGAAATCAGTCACCTGCTTGTTTAGAGCTGCTAGGTGTATCACCAGCTCTTTGCCGCTTACAAATAATATGTTCTGAAGATGGATGCTGGTTAACAGGGTCTGAACAGGAGATGAAGCACAAGGTCAGAACAGAATGAAATCTGTAAGTGTGGTAACATCTGGTGATCAGAGAGACGGGAGAGGTTTAAGGTGTACTCACAGTGAAGACCTCACGGAGTGCAGGCAGCTTCAGGGCGATGTCTGTGATGCCGCAGTCTTTGAGGTGGCAGCTAAAGAACAAAGTCATAATGAATCTTTCTGTGAAACTTAGTCAGCCATGTTTAAAATACTACTAAAATGACCTGAAGATGATCCTACCTGATAAAGGGCACCTCACTCTCTTCAGGAGAAAGACCCTCCTCACTGCCCTGTAGTGACCACAAGAAATGGATGAATTAGACAGTAATGCTGTACAACCTGGAACTGAAGGGAACGATGCTCGAGTATAATCGTAAACACTGTTCATGTCGAATTACCTCAAATTCTGACTCAGAGTCAGTCTCGGACTCCAGGTCCGGTGTATAACAGGTGGACTCCTTCACCCAGTGAGCAGAGTCCTCTTGTCCATCAGCCCAAAGCCGCCTGTAGTCCTTGATCACCTTGTGGAAGGTTTTCTGAGAATAAAACAAATATCAAGACGATAAACAGACCAGAGACAAAATGCAGCACTGTACTGTAATCACATCTGGGCTGTGTAATGAATTTACCACACGGTCCTCCAGCAGAACATTAATGAAGGTCTCCAAGCGGCGGCAGGATACAAATTCAGTCACCGTTCCAGAGATAGTCTAAAAGGAAAAAATGGATCAGACAGATTTGGACACATTTGCACTCATCAGAATGTTTAAAGCCACAATAAACGAGCTCTCACCTGTATGCCAGTGAAACAAACATCACTGGTGGTAAAGTAAGGGAATCCCTGCAAAACAACGTTTAAATATAAACTCAAAATCTACAACTGCACACAAATTCTCATCTTATTAAAATGAAGCTGGATGTGAATGATCTGCTCTTACAAGATTATTTAAATGGAAGGTCTCAGCAATGGTGAACCACCACTGCTGGATCTCTGACCCTTCTACCACACATACAAAATATCTTCTGATCTGCACTGACTGTAAAACAAACACAACCAAATAGATTAGTAGTTATAAACTAGAGGATATGTTTGTGTTTCAGTTGCAACACTGCTTATGAATACTTAAATACCTCAGACTCAGAACGGTGGGATTCATTACTGAGGAACTGGATGATTCTGGACGTGCTGAGCAGTTCACGATCGCCAGAAGGCTGTAAAATTACAGCACAAAGACCATAAATGTTACTTTTTAAAGCATTTTCTTTCCACACATGGAATAATCTAAACAATAAAAATGAGAGATAAGAGGGACCCTGATCCATCACTGGGCCTCGACTGGCTTTTGAATTCATGGCCATTTAGGGCCTCCGATGAAACCACAACAAATTCATTCACTAATAATGTATCAGAAGTAATCATTACATCTCTCACATCCTTAATCTTTGAAAGCGTCTTTGAGTATCTTGAAAAGCGCTATATAAATAAAATGTATTATTATTAAAATGTATTATTAATCTAAAATACAATAAATACTACCAGAATCACGGGTTCCTCAGTGGGCAGCAGGTCAGTGGCCACCAGTTGCCAGTTTGGCATGTCGACCTTAATAAAGAACACATATACACACAAACAATAAATATAAAGTAATACGATGTAATTGTAGTGTTACAGTTTTATCCTAAATTAGACATACCTGAAGATCACTGGTCTCATCCAATCCTTCTTCAATGTCTTTAATAAAGAATTATATTATTATTGTATTCATTTATTTGTAGTAAGTGCACAAACATTGTTAAAGCAAGTGGAGATTTTATATAGATTAATAATGTATGATCTAAATAATGGGTGTTCTGAAATAGGGCGTGTTTAGAAATCGTAGTGTGCGACATCGGGTGTGTTTTAAAAAATAACGTGTTTACGTTAAAGTCTGGATACAAAGTTGCTATTTACACCAAATCACTCACTTATTTGTTAATTGGTTAATTAATTAATACAATTATTTATGAGTGTCCGGTACAGAACTGACTCAAGCCAACCAAAGTGCACAAAGATTATCAGCTAATGGCTAATAGCTAACAGACCGTGGAGGGGGGGATGCTTTGTTTACCATTTGTGGCCGGCTGAGAGAGCTCGGGTGGCGGGTTGGTTCTTTGGCTGTGCCGGTAATACATCCAGCCTGCTGAACCCAAAACTACCACACCGGCGGCGCAAGCCACCTTCCAGAGACTTCCCTCAGTAAGTCTGGAAAGAAAATTGGTAAGGTCCATGAGCTTTCAGACAGTAAATAACTTGTTAAAAGTGATTTTTGTGGAGCGCAAAAACACTCGTCCTTTTCGCAGGGATGCGGCAACACTAATGAGGCTGGTTACTAAGGGCTCTGCTTTTAACATCCTTAGAATGGGTCACGTGATTATCAACTAGAAGAGCTATAATCATTTCATATAATGAGAGATAAATTTTATTTTACTTTATATATTTGAATATATTTATTACGTTCTTAAAATTAGATTCTTAATGATAAAAACGAATAAAAACTAATAATAACATTAATTTGTTTGATTCTAGGAGTTGATAGAGTCAATGTATCGACTCCACGCTATAACAATGAGGAGTCGATTATTGTCAAGCGTTCAAAAACGAACCGATTCTTCTGAACTGCTCCGTGTAGAGTTTAAGCAAAACTGGCATAATCACTTTAAAAACATTAAAAAGCTGTTAATAATAGTATTTTAATAATGAACTTTACAACTTTACGATAGAAACAAAGTTTTATTCTTTTTGATTTTCTATTCCACTTCAATTGTTTCTATTTATCCCTTAGATGTCAAAAATATTAGAAAATTACACCTTTTTTAATGATTCAAATGTGCTAAAACAATTAGAAAGAACAGACTCAGTGCCTCTAAACAGTTCAATCTTTTAATGATTTAAATATGCTAAAACCCAATAAATGAACAGACTCAGTGCCCCTGATGGCAAGCCGTAGCCTAGTGGTTAGGGTACTGGACTAGTAATCAAAAGGTTGCTGGTTCAAGCCTCACCACTGCCAGGTTGCTGCTGTTGGGCCCTTGAGCAAGGCCCTTAACCCTCAATTGCTCAGATTGTATACTGTAAATGTAATGTAAGTCGCTTTGGATAAAGGCGTCTGCTAAATGCTTAAA
Source organism: Trichomycterus rosablanca (assembly GCF_030014385.1). Classification (NCBI taxonomy): domain Eukaryota; kingdom Metazoa; phylum Chordata; class Actinopteri; order Siluriformes; family Trichomycteridae; genus Trichomycterus; species Trichomycterus rosablanca. Next base: position 24,125,392 of record NC_086002.1, read on the forward strand.
ATGTAAATGTAAATGATGATGCCAGCATTACAGACAGTGAAACTTGTTTAGAGAAGTGGGAGAAGGGCACACAGAGAGTTATTAGAAAATGACTAATTTCTCTGCTATACTACCTCAAAATCACATTTTGTTCATTTACATCATACGCTTTTATCCAAAGCGACTTACACAATGAGCAGAACACGATGAGCAATTGAGGGTTAAGGGCCTTGCTCAGGGACCCAACAGTGGCAACTTGGTGGTGGCGGGGCTTGAACCGGCAACCTTCTGTTTACTAGTCCAGTACCTTAAGCACTGAGCTATCACGTTCATGAGTCTCAAATTTGGTCCCAGTTAGACAAACTATAACTGGGGTATTTCACAAAGAATTTTAAATGCTTCACCCAGATGGGTTGACTGACATACTGTAGCTACACTCAGGTAAAAAGTCACATAAAAAAAAAACCAACAACCTGCACTGTCTATCAGTTCTAGATGGCATTTAGAAAAATCTAATGTAAACTGACTAACAAAAAAAATGCAAATTAATTATTTAAAAACCATATATTTTGTTTTCCAACTCACACATTCACACCAGTAGAAGCTTAAAACTAACACTACAAACCAACTAGTCTATAAGCACAAGAGGATTCATCCTTATAGACGGTGCTGTTTATGATTTTACACTTTAAAACATGGAGTTTTTTTATTACAACAAACACAACGGCAACAATTAAGACATTTGGAAAATTTGAAAAAAGAAAATGTAATATGATGTGGTAATATGAGATGTAAACTCAACATGCTCTTTTCATCGGGGGAATTTGTGGCTTTCAGCCAACTTTTTCTTCTCATCTGTGTAACAGGTGTTTTTTTTTTTTCCTTCGCTGAATCTCTCTGTCTCTGTCCTCTCTGCATCCAAGGTAAATGTCTGAATGAGGGAAATGCCTGAAAAGCAGATTTCATCCCTCAGACGCCTGTTGGTTTTCAGCTGTTACCTATAAAACATCCTTCACATCACCCGTTCAAAGGCCCCGCTTCAGTATGTTCCACATATAGGATCTTTTAGGTTACTTGAGCACAGTAATGCATACACACTCACACATTCTACAGCATGAAAGCGGGATATATCACCATTTAGGGAGATGCACACATTTCACATAGTAACAGCGATGTTGGAATTTACTTTATATTTGAACACGTCTTTCTCGTGTCCGCGTGGGTTTCCTCCGGGTGCTCCGGTTTCTTCTCACAGTCCAAAGACATGCAAGTGAGGTGAATGTTCCTGTCATGAATGTAACCAAAGTGTAAAACGTGACGTTAAAATCCTAATAAACAAAACAAAAGTGAAACAACACAACATCAACGAAGCATCACTTAACAAAATATACATGAAAATGTGCAAAACAAAAAGAAAAATCAGCATCCAGGTGACAGTATTTGTAAGTATTTAGTGAAGATTAGCATTCAGAAAAACCAAGGAGCTCATCTTTGATGGGTTGTTCTCTCTCTCTCCCTCCTGTTCGTGTGCACGCTGTCTGTGTGTGTGTGTGTGTGTGTGTGTAATTTCTCCTCCTCCCACTCAGTGTAAACACACAAACGCCACCACGTATCTTGACCAATCACGTGCGGTTTTAACAGAAAAAAAACAGAAAAAAACGAATCGGCTCCCAATGAGGAGGCGGATCCCGTCGTTCACTTTAAAGAGCCGACTCTTAGAGCCGGATCGTTCGCGACCGACCCATCACTACAGTCTGGCTGGAGAGCGACTGAGGAGAGGTTGGTGGAATCTAAGCTCCGTTATAAAAAAGAGATTAAACCCATATATACGTATATATACTATGTAAACTGTTCCAAAAGTTATTAAATATGAAGCGAAATGTTTTTGTTATTTCTTTAATGTATGTGTGTTAAAGATATGTGTTGTATAATTTTGTTAAATTAGAGCGTAAAAGTGAGAGGTATTAGCTTGCTATAGCTGCCTCGTGCAGTGCTAAAAAAAAAGTGCTTTAAGAGAGGAGATGCTCTGTTCACAGTATCGATATAAGTGAATCAGGAGTCGATTCATTTTAAGCGCAGCGTAAGTTTCTCTTAGTCATCTCTCTGTTTTTACTGTTATCAATGAATGTTGCGGTAAACCTGTAAATAAACACCAACTACTACAGAACATTTTGTGTGACTCGCTTACTTTAAAAAATTCAGGCTTAATTAAATTGAGTATTACCACAGAGCGGGAACTGACTCAGACTCGTTCTGCCTGTAGAGCTAAACGTTTTCTGTCAGTCAGAGCAGATGATCCTGAACTAACCAACTTAGTAATTGATGAACTTTTGTCTATGCCTGACTCTGTGAAGTAACGTTTTCAAAAAGCAAGAACCGCTTACGATTTACCAAAGTGAACCATCTGATGGGATCTGGCTGTATTATCTTTATAAACTAATATTTTCAATCAGCAAAATGGCATCGTATGTATGATGTGCACAACGGTAATTATGTCAGAAGCTTTCTCAATGATGATGGGCGGTGGTTGACGAAGGGGAGGAGGCGCAAGTTCGCGGTTGGCACACGAAGGGGGGCGCATGTCCAAAAAGGTTGAAAACCCCTGCTCCAGACCACCCAAGGAGGATGGGTCCTGCTGAGTCTGGTTCCTCTAAAGGTTTCTTCCTGTCATTTTCAGGGACTTTTTCCTTGCCACAGTCGCCCTCGGCTTGCTCAACTGGGGTTTTTGTATCTGTTGGTCCTGGATTTTGTAAAGTTGCTTTAAGACAATGTCTATAAGTTGACTTGACTTAATCAGTTTAATGGACAAAATGTAAAGTCTCACTACACAAAAGTAAAAAAATTTAATGGAAAATAATTAAAAACAAAAGTGGCACAGTAAGGACAAAATAAATAATATCAATCTTTCACATTTTTTTTCTGAGGTCTTGGAGCAAAAAAAAAAAAAATAGATGCAGGTAAAAGTGCAAGAGAAACACTCGCTCCAGGTGGACTGTAGTTATCCTCCTGAACTCATCTTTCACCTGAGACAAAGATTAAAAAATAACATTATAAGGTAGTAATGATGAAGTTTATGTAGACCATAGAATGTTGTTACATATTATGATTCAGTTTTACTTTCTCAAGGTTTGCTCACAGGTTGCTTAATACTGTGAATTAGTATTTGAAAGACCCGGAACTACAGCCTCATACAGATTTATTTTCCAGTAGCAAAATGAGCTTTCATAATCATGAGACAAAATAACTATTAAACTAATGAAAACTAGATTTATTCTCTCGGCTTTCCCGGTAAAAAGCTTAAATTGGTGATTCGTTCACTAAACTGTCATTTATAGAACAACCAATGAAGAAAGAGATTGAAATTCCGCCCAGAATGTGAATTCTGAAGATCTGATTGCTTTATACATCTGAATCTCTTCACCAAATGTGTTTCACTCTGTTCTCTTTCTTGACAATAGGAATAAACAGAATGGACGGTTAAAGCTTCTACTTGCTTACTTTACTATATTAAATATACAACAGTAATGAACTATTACATGCATAAACATCTTCATCACAAACCCGCATACATGTGTGTGCGTCACTCTCACCGGTCCGTACTGAAACATAAAACTGTCATATGTTCCATACATAAACACATATTGTTACATCCCTTTTTGTTTTTTGTTTTAGTCGGTTCCTTTGCATTAAACATTCTTCCATAACATGACAAAATAACAATACATAAAACCACATTTCAATCATGAAATCTACATAAATCAAAGTTATTTTGCATCTCAATGTTTCTTTACTTTTTCTTTTTCAATATAAACCCTTTAACTTATAAAACTCCTAAACTATGTTCAACTTATTTAACTTATTTAGTTATTTTATCTTTACTCTGCATAGTCTCTGAGATAGTAAGGTCTTATCACTCTCCGACCAAACCGGGTAACTACTGGTTGTTGAATTGTTAACTGGTTGTTGGATTTATGATCCGAATCAGTCAGTGGTGTGTTCTTTTCATTTCGCAAGTGTCGTCGATTCCTCCTCAATACTCCTCCATTTTCCAGTTTGATTTCATAGGATCTGTGATCAACTGGTTTGATTACTGTAGCTGGTTTCCAGACTGTTTGTGGCTCAAAAGGTTGGACTCTTACTTTGTCTCCTGGGTTTAAAGCATGCAGATCTTTTGCTGTTTGGTTGTAGTATTTAGCCTGTCTTTGCTGGTTGTATCTCAGTCCTTCTTCTGTTGGTTTAATCTCTGGCCTTAGAAGACTGTCAGTAATTGGTAGAAGGGTCCTTGTTCTCCTACTGAAAAGTCTCTGAGCTGGGCTGGCGTTGAGACCTTGACTTGGTGTATTGCGATGGTCTAATATAGCCAGATAAGGGTCTTTACCTGAGGCTTTTGCTTTCTTCATTATTCGCTTAGCCATCTTAACAGCAGACTCTGCTTTCCCATTACTTTGTGGGTATCCGGGTGATGATGTCCTGTGTTCGAACTCCCACCTCTTGCTAAATTGCTGGAACTCATTAGAGGTATACTGGGGTCCATTGTCTGAACATACAACATCCGAAATGCCATGTCTAGCAAAGTGAGCTTTTAACTTTCTAATTACTGTGGCGGATGTAGTATCAGGTAAGTAGTCCACTTCCCAAAAATTTGAGTAATAATCCACAGTCACTAAATAATCTTTGTTCTCAAAGAAAAATAGGTCAGTACCTACTTTAGCCCATGTTCTAGTCTGGATCTCATGTGGATGTAATGTTTCTTTTTTCTGTCGAATGTCCATTGACCTACATGTATCACATTTGTTTACATATGTTTTTATATGTTCACTCATCCTTGGCCAGTATACACATTCTCTTGCACGCCTGAGACATCCTTCTACTCCTAGGTGTGATGAGTGTATTCTGTGCATGATGTCTTCTCTCATTTCATCAGGAATGATTGCTCGCTCTCCTCTAAACACTATTCCATCCTGGTAAGTCAGTTCCTCTTGAAACGTGTAGTATTGTGCTATTGCTGAAGGTGCATTCTTTTTGTTTGCTGGCCATCCTGTTTGAATTGCCTGGATCAGTTTCTGAAGCTTTGCATCAGTCTCTGTTGCAGAACGGATTGCTTTCAGTCTCTCTGTTGAGATTGGCAAGTACTGTGCCATATTTACAGTTTCAATCTCAGCTTCAGCTGGACCTGTGGTACTCTCTGGTAAGTATGCTCTACTTAAAGTATCAGCAAGTAGCATATCTCTACCTGCCACATAGGTCACATTAATACTGTACTTCTGTAGTCTGAGTAGCATTCTTTGTAGACGTTTTGGTGCGCTCAGTAAAGGCTTTTTTTGGATGTTTTCCAATGGTTTATGGTCACTCTGTACCGTTACCTGTCGTCCGTAGGTGTACTGGTGGAATTTCTCCATTCCAAAAACAATTGCCAAACATTCTTTCTCAATTTGGGCATAACCCTTCTCAGTTGGAGTGAGTGCTCTGCTAGCGAAAGCTACAGGTTTACCATTTTGTGTCAGAGCAGCTCCTAATCCTGTTTCTGATGCATCACATTGTAACGTCAGTTCATCCTCAGGGCTGTAGTATTTCAGAACTGGTGTGTTGGCTATGTTGTTTTTCAGCCTTGTGAATGCTTCCTCATGCATTGGAGACCAGTCCCATATACTATCTTTGTGTGTGAGCTGTCTCAAAATTTCACAATCATTTGATAAATGAGCATAGAACTTGGACAAATAGTTCACCATACCAACGAGACGTTGTACTCCTTTCACATCTGTAGGCCTCGGCATGTCTGTGACTGCTCTTACTTTTTCCGGATCAATCTTTAGCCCCTCTGATGTCAGCAAATATCCGATATAGGCTATCTCTTTTTGTCTCAGGTTGAACTTTTCTGCATTGAGCTTGATATTTCGTTCATGACATCTGTGCAAAAACTGTCTCAGTTTCCCATCATGGTCCTTATTTGCATTTTCCACTGTTGTTCCTTCTCCTGTAATAAGAACATCATCAGCTATGACATAAATGCCTGGCAGACCCTCTAGTGCTTGCATCAACTTTCTTTGAAAGACCTCCGGTGCTGGGCTGATGCCCATTGGCATTCTTCGCCATCTAAATCTGCCAAATGGTGTGGAGAATGTCGTAAGATAGTTTGATTCCTCTTCCAGTTTCACATGCCAGAATCCTTGTTTGACATCACAGACTAAATACTTTTGCATTTGATAAGTCTGGTAGAATGTCCTCAATAGTGGGGAGGGGAAAATGGCTACGTTTAGTGCTCTATTCAAAGGCCTTGGATCAATACAAATTCTCAATTTGCCTGATGGTTTCTGTAGTGCTACCATGCTACTTATCCAATCTGTGCTGCAGTCAACAGGTGCTATGATCCCTCTCCACTCTAGATCAGCAAGTTCTTCTTTAAGAGCTTTCATCATTGCAACTGGAACCCTGCGTTTTGGAAACTTGACTGGTTCAACTGTCTTGTCGAGATCTATGGCATATTCACCTTCCAAACAGCCATCTCCAGTGAACACGTCCTTGAATTCTGTCATTATTTCATCCCGTGTCCATTGTCCTTCTACGGTCTCCTGTTTTTCCACAATACTATCTGTGGCAAGTATGTTCTCGTATTGCACTCTGATTAGTTTCATTGCCTCACTCACCCTTCTGCCTAGCAGGGGAATTCCAAATTTCTGGTCCACTACCTGGAACTCTAATCTGTACAGTTTCTGATTCCTGGGGTTTCTCACTTTCACTTTGCATTTGCCTAGGGGTCGCAGTTCTGTCTTGTTATACATCACAAGCACTTTGTCTGTTTGTTCTACATTCATGTCAGGGTTGATGAGATGTATGGATATGATGTTACAGGATGCTCCGCAGTCTATTTGGAATTTCACCAGCTCTTTATTAATCAGCATTCCTGCATACAGCTGTTTTGACTTAGAACTGTCATTCACCTGGTGCACTGTCTTTGTGTCCTCTTTCACTGTTGAGACTGTCAATATGTCCTCATATGTGTCACAGTCCAGTTCTGTTACTGTATGTACAGTTTTATCAGTCTTAGTTCTAGTCTTACACACAGCAGCAAAGTGGTTGTCTCATCCACATTTCTTGCACTTTTTCCCAAAGGCTGGGCACTTTTACTTGTTTCTTTCATGCCTTTTTCCACAGAATTTACAGGAAATGTCATTGTCTTTGTCCTTTGATACATATTTTCTGACTGCATGTACCTCCTCTACTGTTCTGCCTTCCAAGGTTTTACTGTTTTCTCTTGACAGCTCCGTTGCTCTACAAAGCTGTACACATCTATCCAGAGTAAGTTTATCTTCTCTCAGCAGTCTCTCTCTCAGGGCTGCATCATTTATTCCACACACGATCCTGTCTCTTATTAGGGACTCTTTAATCTGTCCGAAACTGCATGTACTGGCTAACGCTTTCAAATCTGTGACATATTTATCGATGGATTCATCCTGGCGTTGATTTCTTACAAAGAACCTGTATCTCTCCACAGTCTCATTAACTTTTGGATTACAGTGTTCATCAAACTTCTCCATCATTTTACTTACGGTTTTCCTTGCATCTGTGTCATCTCCCATAAGTGTATCACATAACTCTCTGCCCTTTTCTCCTATTAGGTAGTGGAACAGTTTTACTCTTGTGGTCTCATCTGCATTTGGCATGGCAAGCTCCAAATACAATGTAAACTCTTCCTTCCATGCCTTCCAGGACTTCGCTACATTTTCTGACTTCATATTGAAAGCACTCGGTGGTATGAGACCTTCCATTGTTAACAGTTTTAGTCTTCTGTCTCTCTATCGTAACGTTTGAGTTCTCCATTAGCGTTAGCTCTTTAGCGGGTAACGCACTTCTGTTAGTTCATAACATAAACTCGTCTACTGCTGCACCGCTGTCACCATATTTCACTCTGTTCTCTTTCTTGACAATCGGAATAAACAGAATGGACGGTTAAAGCTTTTTACTTGCTTACTTTACTATATTTATTGAATGTACAACAGTAATGAACTATTACATGCATTAACATCTTCATCACAAACCCGCATACATGTGTGTGCGTCACTCTAACTGGTCCGTACTGAAACATAAACCTGTCATATGTTCCATACATAAACACATATTGTTACACTGACGTTCTGCGGTCTGTTTATAAAGAAGTCTAGAATACATGAGCAGAGTGTGTTGTTTAATCCCAGATTGCTGAGCTTGCTTACCAGTTCATGGGGGGCTATTGTATTAAAAGCAGAGTTAAAGTCCACAAAAAGTATCCTGATGTATATATACTGTAAAAGAACAAAGAAATGTTAATTATACATTTCAAAAGGTGCATGGTTTGCACCTACTCCCAGATCCTGTGATCACGCCCAGATCCTATCTTGTACCAATTGCCATACACAACAAAAGACTGTCGCCTGCAATCAAGAGGTTTACGAATCCTGTTCCCGCTGACTTCAAACAGTTACTACTCCCCACCTAAGAAATATCTGATCTTTCCCGCACACCATAACCTTTTGTCACCATGTATATAAGAGATACTGTATCTTTGTTCCGGAGCACACTGCCCAGTTTACTATGTGAGACTTGTCAGTGTGTTCCTTCTCTGCAGACAAGATTAAACCTCTTTTTCTACTTATAATCCAGTCTTCAAGGTATTTATTAAAAGGGTTCTTTTTCCACCACAATACCTAAATATGATTATTTTCCATATTAGAATTAAATAACACTGAAATATAATTACAATTATTATTCTATTATAACAACTATTGTAAAAACGTTTTACTATTGTAACAATAAGTAACTTTCTTAAAAAAATACACTTAAGGAAAACCTTTGAATAATGTATTAAGTGTGCTTTAAGTGAAGTTGTTATATATACTTTGGGTTTGAGAAGTTTATTTAACTAAATGAAACCTAATTTGAACTAAAAGTATACTTCATTGTAATGCATTTATTAAAAGTATACTTTTTAATTTTTGAAAATTATTACATTAACATATTTTAATATATTTGAAATTAGTACAGACATTTGCTAGTTTATTTATAGTTTACTTAGACAAATCTCAGTATATTTTAAATACAATTAAATACATTTGTTTTCACTAGGGCTTCAACACAGTAGAGTTTAATCTCCTTTTCATAATCAAATACCCTATAGGCCACAGTTTCATACCATTTGTAAAACTCGTCCCTTTCCTTGGACATTGTGGTTTCAACACCATAAACTTAAGATGGGGGTACTCAGTTGTACTGTTGTTGTCAAGTACAGACAGAGTAAAATATGGTTGTAATAAAGTATGATGTCTGTGTAACCAACACAGTGTTCATATCAATTACTGCAATGTTAATTATTAAAGGTCTGATGCTTCTGAAACTGATTATGTATGTATGTGTTTTTTATGCCCATATTTACTGCACGTATTTAACACACAATTACTGTTTTATAATTACAACAACTTAAGATTTTGCTGAAAGAAAAAGATACAAAATGTGGCAATTGCTACAGTTCCTCTAATATGTTCAGTTTAGTAAATACTCAGAAGGGTGTTAAAGTGTGCAGGAAATGCCATTATTAAAAGTGTCTCCTGTAGATGGTGTTGTTGTAACTTATTTTCACTTGATTAACCATAAGATTTGTCCAGAGATGCAGAAACTTTTGCAGAAGACTATTTGAGGATGACGGATATTTTCGGAATGAGAGTTTGGACTGTGGTAATAAAATGGTATCTGCTAGTTTTAGTGCAGCATTCACATGTAGACAAATTGTTGTTTAAATGTAATAAGATTGTATTTCTGTTCTTCAGTAAAACACATAAAGGCTGCTTAATCTTATTCACCCAAACAAAAATATAATTTTGATAACTGTTTGATTCCGTATGTATAACAGTTTAAAAATTTAAATCCTCTTTAGTGTAGATTCAGATTGTACTCACAACTATTGAATTCAGAAAGCGAGAGATCAGTTGAAGGAGGAGCAGTTAAAGGTAGCTTGAAAAACCGGTTGGTTGAAGTGAAGGGTGGATTTTGATTTAGTGTGGAGGAGAGAAACGTAAAGAAGTTTTCCAGAAAATCTTGGTGAGTATTTGAATATAAAATGTGATATGTGAATGTTATAAAGCTGAACTTAATGGATACGTTTTAAGTATTGATTATTTTTTTTTATCTGATGTTTTTGTAAGGGGAACTGTCAAAAATACAGGTCATGGCTATGAATGTTTGTTCCTGCATTTGTGGCACAAATAGAAATAATGCAAGATAGGTAGCCCTGTACCACTCTTTAACACTGACTCATAATGCATGCCACGGCATCTAATGGTAAAGCTATTGGGCATTTCATACCACCATGGTCCCAAGTTAGACAGGATGTCATGAAGCCAAAAACAGTAAAAGGCTTGTTTGGATCACAAGGGCCATAAGCTGGTGCAGATACCAAGGCTGATTTTAGCAGTTGTGCTATCTTCTGTGTGTACAATGGGGTCATGTTGTCCAGGGTTACCTTTAAGCAGATCGTACAGTGGTTGCAAATAGTAGCATAAGATTCTACACAGGGTCTACAGTAGTTGCATAGACCTAGAAAAGCTCACAATGTGTGCACTGTGGTTAGAGTTGGCTACAGCATCATTTGGATTCAACAATAAAGGTTTCTTTTTTTAATAAGATCAAGTCCCATTTCTGTTGAGTGTTTAAATTCTTGTCCAGTGTAACTGAATCTAAAGGAACATGGCTAATTCTGGATATAATGTGTTTGATGATGGAGGATACTCTTCCTCTGTTGCTATTTGACATCTACCAGTGATCACTGAAGTCTCTCACATGTTTTCTGGGCATTTACAGTAAGTGTTTTATGCTTATCTACAATTTCCCCCTATAGAGTTCAACGTACAGTGGGGTCGAAAAGTATTTAGTCAGCCACTGATTGTGCAGGTTCTCCTACTTAGAAAGATGAGAGAGGTCTGTAATTTTCATCATAGGTACACTTTAACTATGAGAGACAAAATGAGAAAAAAAAATCCAGGAAATCACATTGTAGGATTTTTAAAGAATTTATTTGTAAATTATGGTGGAAAATAAGTATTTGGTCACCCATGTCACGAGTGGGGGCTAGAGGCGAGACAGAGGGGCGGACACACACGCAGAGATGTAAACTAAATGTATTTATTAATAAAGACAAGGGCTAGGAACATAGTAGCACAAGCTAGGAACATGGCTAGTAACACAAGCTAGGAACATGGCTAGTAACACAAGCTAGGAACATGGCTAATAACAAAAGCTAGGAACATGGCTAGTAACACATGCTAGGAACATGGCTAATAACACAAGCTAGGAACATGGCTAATAACAAAAGCTAGGAACATGGCTAGTAACACATGCTAGGAACATGGCTAGTAACACAAGCTAGGAACATGGCTAGTAACACAAGCTAGGAACATGGCTAGTAACACAAGCTAGGAACATGGCTAATAACAAAAGCTAGGAACATGGCTAGTAACACATGCTAGGAACATGGCTAGTAACACAAGCTAGGGACATAGCTAGTAACACAAGCTAGGAACATGGCTAATAACACATGCTAGTGTTAGGATGAATCTTTTGGTTCAAAAAGGTCCTGAAGAAAGCAGTAGGGAAGTCCAGAAAGTACTCTTTAAAACACTTTATTAAGTGTAAAAATGATCTGTGAATATATATCAGAGCTAAGCCGACCGACGCACCTTCCTCCTGCAGTCTAGAAAAACCACGTAAGAAAGAGAGCTCTTCTGTCCGCGCCGTTCTTTTTTAAACTAGTCTAGGCTCCTCCTCCGCCGTGGCTGTTGGAGCCAATGAAATGTGCTAAAGAGGCCCAGGCTCCGCCCTCTGCCAAGAGATCATGGCCGCCATTTTGAACAATAGACCATGCGGCATGCATGTCGTAAAACTTGGAAAATGCCGTAAAACTTCCCATATTAAATGTACGTCTTTGTTCTGAAAAACCTAACAAGCCCCCCTTGAAAGCATCTTAATGCTTTCACATTAACTTTTAACTATAGGTTAGGTGTTTTCTAGATTCCAGGAGATAAGGATAGCCGTCAGCAACCCCCCAATTTAACCCCTTCTGACTTACATGGCCACTGGGCTGAATTTTTACAATAAAAGGTATCTAAAAAATAAAAGGCTACCAGTTAAACTAAAGGAACCGTACCTATCGCAACAGCTCCTAACCCTAAAACAAACAAACAAACAAACAAACAAAAAATAATAAAAACAGGAAATCAAAAATGAGAAAAATAAAATAAAAACAATGGGTGCGTGGCTTCTACAGGAAGTCCGTTCAGGTTGTCCTCCACCAGACGGAGCTGCAGATATTCAGAAGGGGCCCATAGCTCCTGTGTCTCTGCATGACTCCTAATGTCTTATGGATTCTCCCCTGTCGGTCTTACCTGTTTCCACAGCAGCACAAACATTTAAACGATGAAACACAGAGTATCAAACATATATACATTGTAAACAATCCTGAACTAACCCCTTGCGTTTTGTAGTTAAACTATGTGTGTTGCACTTAACTAGTGTTTTCAAAGATGGTCTATGTGTCTGCGAACTATATGTTTATGTTTTTTTTCTCCTACTCTAACTAAATTCTCCCCCCTCGTCTTGTTCCGCTCCGTTGATTCCGCTGGACTCTTCTTCCACATAGTCGGTTTTGTCGGGCTTTTCTGCTGTGGTTTGTTCCCTGTAGGCAGGTCCAGTTAGTGGCACTTCTGTCCCTTGGAGTGGGTCTTCCAGTCCCCTCAGTGTCTGCCTCTGCCAGTCCTTCCAAGTCTCCTTCCTTCATCACGGTGTGTGATTAGTAGTGCTGGTCCTCTCTCCTCATCTTGTCTGGTCGGTTTTACCTTTAATTAAGCAGAGTTAGTAGCACTTATACTGCTCGAAGTGGGTCTTCCGGCCCATCTTCAAGGGCATCCTCCTCATCTTCATCTACATGATATCTAGACAAATCAGCCAACACCATCTGGATAACTGGTGGATCCTGCCCCCCTCTGCTTCCTCTACTCACTATATCTATTACAAATCTTTCTATTAATACCCTGATGCACGGGATACCACAACAACAACATATCACTAAAATTATCAATCCTACACATACTGACCTCACCAAGACCCCGGTAAGTAGTTTCCCTGACCAGTTCTAGCCTCACTGACTTTACTAACCAATTGCTAACCATGCAATAGGAAACTTAATCAATTCCACTGATTATTCCACAAAGCAATTGCTATATTGGTTTTCAGGGCCGACTGCTCGACACGGACCAGAAAATAACTTACCACACAAACGGTTGGACTTTAACCAACCGACCTGAACCCGTTCAGGCTTTCACAGTTGGACTCGGACCAACTGACCTGGTACCAGGCTTTGAGTTTGGACTCTAACCAAACTGGCATGGACTCTAACCACACCGGATCCTTTGGACTCACCAGGAGTCAAGGCATGCCCACCATACCTTTGTCAGTGAAAGAGGAACCACACCTTAACATTTATCAGTAATTATTTCTAATTATCTACAAGAGAATTCTCAACATACCACTAAAATTGCCAATCCCACACTCTCATACTGACATCACTAAACTCGTAATAACTTCCTTCCATGGCCCAAACATCCCTTCTAGCCACTTAACCCATTCATACACACATACAATCATACAACAGACAAACATATAAGCTACTTACCCAGCCCTCACCGCAGCCACCCCACTCCCAACAACGGGATACACGGCCACGGTGAGCTTAGACACCACTGCCGCAAGGCTTTCTGGGTAAAGCCCGTGCCAGACCCAGTGGCGACGCTACACTGTCCCCTCCCTAATGGTCAACCGTCCCGGTGACCCACTCACCAGCGTCCACTGGGTGGCTCCATGTCTGGACCGCACCCCATTACACTGCCGAGTCGCTCTTCCACCCACTGCTGGACCGGGCACCCTGCCCCTACAGCCACCTGGGCTAGCGCACTCGGACAGACCGGGCATATTGGCTCACCAAACCATCAGAGCCACCCAAACACCACGATCCCACTTCTGACACCAATGTGGCGCCGGCGAGTAAGGAAGGTTAGCGTCAGGGCCGCAAGTGAGCTGCCTTTGGCAGTTCATTCAGTGTTTTAGCGACAGACACCCATTCATACACACATCCCTTCTGAAAAATGTCCCCTGTTTATCGGTTCTGGTTTGTTGCTCCTGAAACAGGTGTAATTGTCTTTATAAGCTTTGATGTTGGTTGGAGTTGGTTCCTGAGTTAGTGGGTGAGACATGGATAAATTCTCTATGTGTTAAATTAGACATTTTAGACCGCTTTAAACAACCTTTCGAGCAAAATCTGTAACACGTATTAAGACAAAGATAAACTGATACACCCTAGAACAGAAGATTCCTGCCTAGTCGAAGAATACGAGTATTCTTTTAACATTCACTGGCACAACTCACTCGGTTGTCCAAACACAACTCAGACAAAAGAACGTAAACCTCAGTACAACAACAGTGTCTACTGGAAACAAACAATTACTTCACCGCGACCGACAATGGCCCTATGGAAACAAACATATACTTCAGGGCGATCGACAGTGATCCCCTGGAAACAAACAGTCACTTCACCGCGACCGACAGTGGTCCTATGGAAACAAACATATACTTCAAGGCAATCGACAGTGATCCCCTGGAAACAAACAATTACTTCAGGGCAATCGACAGTGATCCCCTGGAAACAAACAATCACTTCACCGCGACCGACAATGGCCCTATGGAAACAAACATATACTTCAGGGCAATCGACAGTGATCCCCTGGAAACAAACAATTACTTCACAATTTGTCTCTCATACTGCATTAACCCTTCCTGCTATATAAAATTCCACTTCAAACAGTTCAAACTGATCAGAGCAGAAGGTGCATACACATTACATCTAACATTTTCTACACTTATTCTACTTCATTATCGCCGCATGCTAGAGAGCCTTCAAATTTTCTAAATCACATTTTTCCCAATACAAAATCACCAATCCACTATTTATTATTTACTCTGCCATACTTAAAACAACAACAGCTCTGCTATATCAACTTCCATCAGTCCTACAAACCCCTGACTTATATTATTTATTCATTCAGATTTTTACCCCAACTTTTGGTCACTGGTACTAACACACCTCCTGCTTCTAACAATACAGACTCCATTTCCCACAAACCAACAGACTCTCACATGATCATCTCCTGCTCCTAGTCAGCCAATCCCTCATGCTCATCATCACCAGCGCTTTGATCCACTTTGGCTTTCTTGAATTACATTAAACTCTACTTAAATAGTTCCACTTAGTTAACTGTCTACTAGACTATTCGATACTTCTCACCTACCAAGTTATTTTCTTCACTGTTCCCTCAATCTTTAAACTGCCCTCATCTATGATCATGCATAGTATTGCCACAAGGTTTACTGCACCACATTGAACCAATCTAACTTCTTCAATAAACTATATAATATAAAATGAGTGAGTTGACCTGATCAATTAGCTAGAAAAGATTCATCGGATACAACACAAGCATCAAATATTAACAATTGCCAATTAACAATTTCCAAAAAATATTACCAATTAAATTGAATCTTACCGGAGTCCGTGTAAGCAATTATATTTAATCTCCTGAGACCAGAGCTTTGATTTTTTCAATGCATTTTTCCTATTCCTTATGTTTTTAACCTTAGTTGGGCGACACGGTGGCTCAGTGGGTAGTACCGTCGCACACTGTCACAGCAAGAAGGTCCCCCTCCGCGGAGCCCGCATGTTGTCGCGTGGGCCTCCCCCGGGTGCTCCGGTTTCCTCCCACAGTCCAAAGACATGCCAGCGAGGCGAACCAGAGACACTGAACTGTCCACGACTGTGCCCGATATAACCTGAGCAACCACCGCTCCTGTCATAAATGTAACCAAAGTGCAAAACATAATGTCAAAATCTCAATAAAGAAACAAACAAACTTTATTAGTGTTCTAGTACTTTTGCTACCACTAGCTGGCAGACAAAAAATGTCCACTAATGGGAACAATCGGTCTAGGTTTAGCAGGTCAAGGAATAAGGCATAACAAAACCAAAATGTAATGTCCTCATATGTGAGGTAAGGCTGAAGATTACCTTCACCAGGCGTCCCTGAATCTGCATGCATATACGTACCTGAATCTGCATGCATATCCGTAGGTCTGCCAGTCCAGCTGCCCCAGCACAATGTATCACAGGATTTAATACACAAAGCGGCATATTAAACATAAATTCTTATTCCTGCCATAATACTCCTGCCATATTTAAACATAAACTCTCATTCCTACACAAAGCGGCATATTAAACATAAATTCTTATTCCTGCCATAATACTCCTGCCATATTTAAACATAAACTCTCATTCCTACCATTATACTCCCCCCTTTTTTCAAATTTTACAATCAAATCTTGAAAATAAAACATTAAATAAACCTTCTAAATGTGTTTATCCTGTTGGAAAGCACAGAATTTTAAAGTTAGTTCAATCAAAGTCTGGTGTTAGCTGGACCTGTTAAACAAATAATGTCGTTATTGAGCAGTGGAAGGTGTGTAACAGCTTTGTCGGCAGTGTCACCTCTGGCAGTGTCCTGTAAAATTGGAACAAAACTTTAGAATATGCACAATTTACAAAATGACTCTGTTTGGGCGGCAGAATTGCACCCACAAGTTGTGCAACAAGGTATGGTGGGCGATTTCCAAATTTAAATTAGTCAAAACAAGACACTCTCCCACCAAATACAACCAATTGTTCGATTCCATATGTGAAAGTTTAGTTCAGAACATGTCAGCTTTTACCTTTTACTTGTATTCAGCATTTGTATACAGAGAAAAACACGACATCACTCTCAAATAAACACAAGCTTTGACAATATATAATCCAATATATTACCATATGTCCTAATCAGAGGTGGAAAGAGTACCAAAAAACTGTATTCAAGCAAAAGTACCATTACCTCAATGAATCTCCACCCAATCACGAGTAAAGTTACTACTCTGAAAATCCACTCAAGCAAAAAGTAGAAAGTAACTCATTTAAAATGTACTCACCGAGTAAACAGCAGGGGGTCTCCTCTGTGTAATGTGAACAGGAGTGGATACAAACCTCAACAGTAGTATTTAATTCAAATGCAATAGAAGAAACATGTTGATGCAACACTTAAAACAGTTAGGGATGTGTAATGTGTCATTTCAAATGACATAAAACTTTTTTCAAACTGTATAATCACTAGCGATGTGTCGTAAAATGATTCGAATCCATGAATCGGCTCTTCTAACCGAAACAAAGGAACCGACTCTTCCGGCAGTCGCCATGTAAACACGCGGCTCTTCAAAAGGAACCGAGACAAAAGACTCGACTCACTGTCGCAAAATTCGCTGCAGCAGTTTCACAGCCGCGATTTCTTTAGCGTTTTTTTTATTTTTATTTTTTTTTTATTTTTTATTTTGCTCGGTAACAGATGCTATTCAAACTAATACAAGACATACTTAAGCAAAAGCAAAATTACAGTCTGTGAAATGTGCTTTAAAAACTACTTAGTTACAGTAACCAGTGTAAACAAAGCCTTAACACTGAGCACTGGTCTCGTGCATGCGGCGCACGTCATCATGCACCGACGCATGCGCACCGATCGAACCTGCCCAAAAATCATATCACCGTTATTGAAACATTTTCCATCGCGACATACATCGACATCAAATCACTGTCCAGCACTACACTGTAAAAAAAAATAGCGTAAAAAAACGGTATTTTTCTGGCAGCAGGGGCGCCAGAGAATGCCTGTAAAAAAATTGAAAAATACTGTAAAATTTAAAACGGAGATAAACTGTAAAAAAACGGTAATTATATTTACCATAATTAACATCTATCACTGTAATTTTACAGGAAATTGTCCTATATTTTCATGAAATCTTCTATTTTTAACATATATTAATTGTTAGAACAGTGTCATACACCTCTAAAAAACAGAATAATTCTCTTTATAAATGATAAAGAAAAGTTTAAGTACAGATATATTCTACTGTTATCACAAGAAATTAGCATATAAAACAAAAAAAAACATGTAATTTTACTTAGCAAAAGCCCAATTTTAAATTAACTGTCAGAGGTATTGCAAAAATTATCTGTTAAATTGTCTTTTTTTATTATTGAAATACATTAATAAACTGTCAAAATAAAAGCATTTTTCCCTAAAACATGTTACCTGTAGTTTTAAATTGTTTTTCTTCATTTAAAAATATAAGCTCAAAAAAATTAGAAGTAGGTTAAGATTTGTCTGCATAACACTTTAAATTACTGTGAAATTTTGCAGCTCTTACATGTTATATAGAACTTTAGAACATATACAGAACTTGCAGTATGAAAATGCAGTATATAAATAACTTTTGTTAAATTCAGCATCAAAATGGATCAAAATCCACCACAGTTCAGCTATTTTTGACCCAAATAATTTTCACACAAATGAACAGTAAGTGTAGAAACGAGGTAATGTTATATATTTAATGTTATGGCTGATCAGTGTAAGAATCAGACGTCTTTAACACAATACAGCATACAATACAATACAATAAGTGCAATCAGAATTCATTTAAATGGAAAATGTTTAACAAAGCACCATACAGTTAAGTGAAATGTCTACAAAACATGAAACACGTATAAATCTGAATTATGTACAAAACACAGTACCAACATTGAAGTTTTCAGAAAGTGCAACCACAGTGGGATTCGATAAACAGTACATCACAAGTGTAATACTCAGTATGGACTACATCTCACTGAACAGCTTGGTATTTAGTAATTGAGCTTCATGACAGTTTGTTAGCATCTAGTTCCAGAAACAAACAGTTTTGGAGTACATCAAAAGTGTATCTGAATGTAGGAGGGTAACTCAAGTTCTAAATCATAAGGTTATAAATATACAGTGTATCACAAAAGTGAGTACACCCCTCACATTTCTGCAGATATTTAAGTATATCTTTTCATGGGACAACACTGACAAAATGACACTTTGACACAATGAAAAGTAGTCTGTGTGCAGCTTATATAACAGTGTAAATTTATTCTTCCCTCAAAATAACTCAATATACAGCCATTAATGTCTAAACCACCGGCAACAAAAGTGAGTACACCCCTTAGTGAAAGTTCCTGAAGTGTCAATATTTTGTGTGGCCACCATTATTTCCCAGAACTGCCTTAACTCTCCTGGGCATGGAGTTTACCAGAGCTTCACAGGTTGCCACTGGAATGCTTTTCCACTCCTCCATGACGACATCATGGAGCTGGCGGATATTTGAGACTTTGCGCTCCTCCACCTTCCGCTTGAGGATGCCCCAAAGATGTTCTATTGGGTTTAGGTCTGGAGACATGCTTGGCCAGTCCATCACCTTTACCCTCAGCCTCTTCAATAAAGCAGTGGTCGTCTTAGAGGTGTGTTTGGGGTCATTATCATGCTGGAACACTGCCCTGCGACCCAGTTTCCGGAGGGAGGGGATCATGCTCTGCTCAGTATTTCACAGTACATATTGGAGTTCATGTGTCCCTCAATGAAATGTAACTCCCCAACACCTGCTCCACTCATGCAGCCCCAGACCATGGCATTCCCACCACCATGCTTGACTGTAGGCATGACACACTTATCTTTGTACTCCTCACCTGATTGCCGCCACACATGCTTGAGACCATCTGAACCAAACAAATTAATCTTGGTCTCATCAGACCATAGGACATGGTTCCAGTAATCCATGTCCTTTGTTGACATGTCTTCAACAAACTGTTTGCGGGCTTTCTTGTGTAGAGACTTCAGAAGAGGCTTCCTTCTGGGGTGACAGCCATGCAGACCAATTTAATGTAGTGTGCGGCGTATGGTCTGAGCACTGACAGGCTGACCCCCCACCTTTTCAATCTCTGCAGCAATGCTGACAGCACTCCTGCGCCTATCTTTCAAAGACAGCAGTTGGATGTGATGCTGAGCACGTGCACTCAGCTTCTTTGGACGACCAACGCGAGGTCTGTTCTGAGTGGACCCTGCTCCTTTAAAACGCTGGATTATCTTGGCCACTGTGCTGCAGCTCAGTTTCAGGGTGTTGGCAATCTTCTTGTAGCCTTGGCCATCTTCATGTAGCGCAACAATTCGTCTTTTAAGATCCTCAGAGAGTTCTTTGCCATGAGGTGCCATGTTGGAACTTTCAGTGACCAGTATGAGAGAGTGTGAGAGCTGTACTACTAAATTGAACACACCTGCTCCCTATGCACACCTGAGACCTAGTAACACTAACAAATCACATGACATTTTGGAGGGAAAATGACAAGCAGTGCTCAATTTGGACATTTAGGGGTGTAGTCTCTTAGGGGTGTACTCACTTTTGTTGCCGGTGGTTTAGACATTAATGGCTGTATATTGAGTTATTTTGAGGGAAGAATAAATTTACACTGTTATATAAGCTGCACACAGACTACTTTTCATTGTGTCAAAGTGTCATTTTGTCAGTGTTGTCCCATGAAAAGATATACTTAAATATCTGCAGAAATGTGAGGGGTGTACTCACTTTTGTGATACACTGTATAAGGCATAAATCAGCCCGAACTGCAAAGGCAAGGAACACACTGCCCAAGAACCACACCACCTTCTAATACCACTCCAGTATTGGCAGGGGGTCCATGGCTTCAGCTCCCTCAACTCTAGTCACACAGATCCCCAGAACAGTCTCCTCAATCCCCCGTTCAGTTGCAGCCATATCACCATCCTACAATGGAACAGAGGATGAAAAAATCACTTTCTTGAACTTAACAGTACACAAATATCCATTTAGGACTTAACATATCTCACTTTAACCTTTATTTCAACTCAGACGTAAAAGATGGGGTGGTTGCTGTAACAACTCAGAGGAAACTTGTGCTTACCTTCACCCTCCTAGCGCTGATGGTATTGCGTGATTGGGGGAATCCTAAACTGTAGATGAAATTGGATACTATTAAAATGATATATAAATAAAAAATTACTAAAGAAAACTAAAGGAAATCAAAATCAGCAAGACAAATATTTATAAAGAAATTACCAGCTTAAAAAAGAAAAGACATAAAATACATAAAACTAAAAAGTAAGTAAAAGAACCAAACAGAATAAATAATAAGAATTTCCACATTTTTTCTTCTTCACTTAATCTAAACTTAACTCAGTGTTCAGTCAAAAGTAGCTCAATATTCTTCAATTTAGCATAAAATGTAGAAAAAAAATTACCAGTAAAAGGTCAGTCCAACTGCAACTACACATTTCCAACCATCTGTAAACAGAAGATACAAGACATCAGTTATTTTGTTGTAAATAACTAAAATATTATTTCTATAGTAAAGACTTTAACATTACAAATTCATTGATTATCCAATACTGTTCACATGTGTGTGCTTTCCAGGATAACAGTCACAAAACTCAGGTTTGTAATGATACTAACGTTACAGAATCACTTTGTTTTAGTTTGTGCAGAACGTGAGCGCCAAACGAAAAGCATGAAGTTCCCCTCAGGCTCGAGCTGCCTGCTCACATCTTAGCTAGCTAGCTAGGTTGTGTCCATGTTTTTTAATGCACTGGCACAGCAAATATTACACATCTTTTTATTTTCTACCTTCTTCTAATATACTTCCGCATGAAGTAATTTAAGCCATTTTTACCTTTCGGGAAAGAATCTTACTGCCACAAGTTGAGAATACTGGCTGTTGAACTTGACTAGCTTAGCACTAGCTAGCACCACGGCAATGCAACGTTATCACACACAGCGCAGCCGGACTTAATATACAGTCAGCCAACGGCAATCTAGTCAAATCTGCCTCAAGACTTCAATATTATTCACAGAATCCCTGGAAAGATGTTAATAAATAAATCACTATAAGCAGGTCCGCCGTTAGCATTAGCACGCGCGAATTAGCGTTAGCATTTTTAAACAAATAAAGCATGTACAGCAATAAAACTTGAATATTATTCAACTAAAGAGCTATATTAAACAATATAATAAGATAAACATCATGATTAGCATGCAATTAGACATATGGAAAAAGATTTTGTAAAGCTTCACATTACCTGAGATGCCATTGAAACACAATGTGCCTTCACGATGTATTGCGTAATCCCCGGTGCGTCATATCCGGTTTCACCTGATAAACTTATTGCATTAAGTAGTTCCAGGGAAATAAAGCAACTAAGTTAAGTTAACTAATAAACACAATGCAGTCATGTTTAAATCTAAAATGTAATTGATTTGTGTCACACCAGCATATATTCTTTATGCAAAACCAACAGGCACTCAAAAGTGTGTAACTGGTAAATTAGAGCATCATTTTATATCTGTGGTGCTCTGGTTGGAATGTGCACCCAACATGTTGCACAGATGAACTGTAATACATTTTTCCTGTGAATGTGGGGATGGGTAAATTATGCTTGATTTAAATATTATAAATGTGAGAATAAATCACAGTTAATAACGTTTTAAATTTGACTATGGTTTTACACAGTTTGTATAAATGCACTTATTTAACAATTCAATCTTTAAATTAATACAAATGCATAAATAAAGTAAAAGTTAAAATCTGTTTAAATTGTATTGTTGCCTGTCTAATAAGGTAGGCAATACCTTTGTTTTTCCAATTTATGTATGTAAAGTAGTGGTTAAGAAATGCAAAATTACTAAATATTTCTTTCTTTGATCACATATTTTTTTTGCAATTGTACATTTTTAAATGCATTATTAACAGTATTTTTATTTATTTGACAGTGATATATCGGCATAACAAAAGTTTTTTTTTTTGAAAATTACAGAAGATTCTGCTATTTTTGTCAATGAAGATTACTTTATTTTTACAGTTAGTTTTGTTAAAAGTGTCATCTAAAAACTGTTAAAAAACAGATTTTTTATGTATTTCATTTATACAGATTTTTTATGGTAAATCACATGACACTTTTCAATATACAGTTTATTCTTGTAATTTTACAAAAAAATTCTGTCTTTTATAAATACAGGGAAAAACTGTAAAAATTTACTGGGAAAACCTGTAAAAAAATGTTTATTTTTTACAGTGTAGGTGAAGTTGCATAATTCACAGAAACTTTAACATAATATTTCATGGTAAATGATCTTTAGATTTATGCAAGTGATTTTATGTATGAACAAAGCCTTAACAAATTAAAGCTCATTGGCATGGACAAACATTCAACACATGATCACATAATTTAAAACCAGAGGTATTGCTCAGGTAGCAGAGCAATTCATTATGTTAGCCCACCACTGCTGAGATCTGTTTAGTCTCATTAGTGCTACCGGCTGGCCGTGCATGTACAATGACATGATTGGCTATGTCTGGGGTTAGGGGGATAGGGAGCCCTGTGATAGATTTGTGTCCTGTCTGTGAAACCAGACCTGCTGCAGCTCTCACCAGGACAAAGTGGTTAATAAAAATGAAATTTATAAAACGGATAGTTCCGGTCCTAAAATCTGATTGGCTGAGCTGCGTTCGAAGCCGTTGTAAAATCCCCGATAAATGCACACCTAGGACCACCTCACATTATTCCATATTAATACGCCACTGAATAGAAAAAGTTAATGTTATTTTCGCCCTCATGTTGCCTAGCAACACTGTTAATCGGATTACCTTGCGTCACGGAAGAATGCTGTATTGTAAGTTTATACACAATAAATACATTTATGATTAAAAATTGTTGTATTTATTGTATTTTATGTTGACCGTCGTTTTATAAAAGCAATAAGCCACTCGAGATCGTACGTTACTGTTATGATTTTAGCACGGGGAAAGAAGTTTTAGGCACTCCGCTTCGAGTCGTGCCAAAAACGTCATCCCCGTGCTAAAATCACAGTAACGTACGGCCTCTCGTGGCTTATTGCTTTAACAACCTTCTATGAACCAGTCTGAAATTTTTTACATTGTTTATTGTATCTGTTAACTAATATAAAGTCAAAAAGCAAAATTTCAAAACTAAGAAAATTTTAAACTTTTAGAGTGAAAATTAGTAAATTCTATGATGAACTGTAACCTCACTTAATTAATTGGTTTGCAGGTTGTGGAACTAGACCTAGAAGAAACCTGAGAATGAGGAACAACAAACATGCACGTCAACAAGTAGTGAGCGATCAAAGTTTGTGTGCTGATGTGCAGCGTAAAAACACCTGTTTACACTCCTCCCCTGCGTTTCCCCTCACACCGTATCTTGCATTCTCATTGGCTGTTCGACATAGCACTCACTGCCAGTTGGGCGACTCAGATCCAGATATTTCACATGCTAGATATTAGTGATGGTAATTATGACTGGAATTAATTATGGAATTAAACCACTGTTCCTTCCTTGAACCACTTTTGATAGATACTGACCACTGCAGACTGACCCGGTCATCACAATTTGCCCTTGTCAAACTGTCGCTCAAATCTTTACGCTTTATCACCATATCATCAGAATATTTTTAGAACATGCTTCCTTAGCTGCTCTTAGGTTCGCCAAACTAACAAACTTTTTTAGCATGCTGTTTCTTATGAGCCAAGCTTATATTTTACAATATAAGTAAAATAAAATTAACAAGTAAAAAATACAAGCCAAATTAAAACTCTCCTATTACCTTTGGGGTCAATTTGACCCCATTCAATGTTTAACGTCTTTAAATAAATGATTGACATCATTTTTTTTTTTTTTGCTTCATATTTAATGACTTTTCCTAATTTAATGGGGACAACTGGGTAAACATAAAATTAACATGATGATATGTTTTCAGTGTCCTGTACACATGTTGTCTTATACACATTTGTTTTGGATGTTTTGGATGATATTGAGGTCACTATGATATGCAATTTAAAATTTTTTAAAAACTTTAAGGCCCTAACCTAACATAACCATAACTGTAGCAGTGCGAGAACCACTGATAGTTTACACAACATTGGGGAGGGGAAAACATCATCCTCGTGAGATTTTTTATATTTCCCATGCTGTGGAGACAGGAAAATATGGTTCCTGCAAATAGAGACAGAGAATAATGTTGAGGAGGACCCTGATTATGAGGCATCCTCCTCTGATGAGAATGAGACCCTCAGTGTTGACCCTTCTTTTGTCTCTCAACCACCAGCAAACACACTACCTTCCAAAAATGAAAAGTTATTATGGTTTGTCTCCCCACTTGAACAACAGGGTAGACTTAGTGCTGCTAATGTCATCAAAATGGTTCCAGGCCCCACCAAATACGCTGTATCAGCATAATCAGCATTTGGGCTCTTCATAACACCATCAATGAAAAGGATATACTTGAGATGACAAATTTAAAGGGGAGGTGTGTGTATGTGGACAGTTGGAAAGACTTGGATGTGACCCACCTGTAAGCCTACACTGGGTTGCTCATTTTGGCAAGAGTGTACAAGTCAAAAGGCGAAACAACATCAAGCCTTTGGGCTGCTGACACTGGAAGGGCAATATTTCCAGCCACCATGTCTCTAAACACATTCCATGTTTTCTCCCTTGGCATATGCTTTGATGACAGAGAAACAAGGCAGGGTCGACGAGAGCGTGACAAACTTGCAGCAATATGGGATGTATGGGACAAGTGGGTTCAGCGATTACCCGTTCTTTACAATCCAGGCCCCCATGTGACTGTGGATGAAGGTCTGGTTGCATTTCATGGGCTCTGTCCCTTCAGACAATACATGCCGATGATGATGATCTGTTTTACAAATAAAATCCTTCTAAATGTTTTAAATTGTTACTACACAATACATGTTACTACTACCAAATGTTATAGATAACAAAAATATGTTAGAAATTATATAAAGCCATTAAAAAATCAAAAAGATCTCTACGTCCAATTTTAGGTCAGTCAATGAGATTTTATAGTGATCTGCATATTTCTCCATAGTCGCGCAACAGGTATTCTGGATGTATGAGGGGGGGTGGAGGCTATTAAAGTTGTCAGTGAACAAGTATGTGACATAAACTTGGGTAACAATTTTAATTATAATCATTTTATGGAGGTTTAAATTGCTGGGGTCAAACTGACCCCAAGGATAAAAGATGTTAGTAAATTTGAAGGTAATAGGAGGGTTAAACAATTTATGCAATTTCTGCATCTGTTTTTTTTTTTTTTGTATTTACTGTAAGTGACTGATTGAACATGTTTCATTGTACAAAAGTTTTACTTATATTGTGTCATGTTGCACTGTATGTGGTCCGTGTTGAAATGCCACATTATAATATTTTTCAAACACTTAATTTAGGCATTCCCGTTGGATGTGATGGTTGTTGAACAAGACTCCAAGAAACCTTGTTGTTTATTTGATTGTTCTTGTACAGGAACCGTTATGATGATTTTGACTGTTGAGAGAGTGGATACCAGTGTGTTTTGAGGCACTTCTCCATAGATGGGTAAGACTTCTCAAGGCCAATGAGGGGCAACCTAAGGCAGGAGGGTGTCGACCACTGAGTGCCACTCAGGGCAAGTGTGTGTGGTAAGCAGTTGTGATGCTTCAGGGCCAAAAGCATCAAAGGGGTGACTGTAAGAATTACAACATGGACCCAATGATAACTAGTTAACCCCACTGCACTCAATGGCATTATTATCATAATCAAACGTGTATACCAGGGTGTCTCTTCCTGAAGTTGGGAACCACCTGGCTTAGTTTAGCACATGAAACAAGAACAGCAGAGACAGTTCTCACAGGTTCTAACCAACTTGAAAGGGATTATTATAATGAGTATTCAACAACCATCACAGAGGGAATCGGCCTAGACATGAAAGTGAAAAAAAAGCGCAAGCAAAAAAGTGCAAGCATAGTCATTATAGTGTTAAAGACAATTAGAACAATTAGGATTGAGGTGACAGTTCCATCTTGTCTGCACTGCTTTTGGGGTAATACACATCTGATACAGGAAACTCCTAAAAAGGCTAACGTAGGAAGTCCATATATGGTTCTTCTTAAATGTATATAGGTTGTGTGTTTTAACCATGAATTGTTCAGTCTAGCTTTGCTGTTCCCGAGAAACTGTCTATATAGGCAATATTAACTTGTAAATAACTTACAATCTGGTCAATAAAAAAGTTCTTTATTTGAAGCACAATTCTACAAGAAAGGGGGGAGGCACGGTGGCTAAGTGGGTAGCATGGTTATCTCACAGCAAGAAGGTCCTGGGTTTGATCCCCAGGTGGTGCTGTCCTTTCTGTGTGGAGTTTGCATGTTCTCCCCATGTCTGTGTGGGTTTCCTACGGATGCTCCCGTTTCCTCCCACAGTCCAAAGACGTGCAAGTGAGGTGAATTGGAGATACAAAATTGTCCATGACTGTTTGTAATAAACTTGTGTGAAATGATGAACCTTTTGTAATGAATAACTACTGTTCGTGATTAATGTAACCAAAGTGTAAAAAACATGACATTAAAATCTTAAGAAAAAGAAATTAATTTTTCATCCATGGGAGACACATTTGATTAGTTTTGCTGACTACACAGAAACACACGTTTAATGTTATCCAGATTAAAAATAGGGCTAACTGTGAAGATAAATCGGTGACTAAACAATGGCTGCTGTTATAGTATGTGTGTGTCTTTAAGAAAGGTGTCGGAGATGCTCTGTTCACAATGTCGCTATAAGTGAGTCATGAGTTGATTCATAAGATGTGAATCGTAAGTTTCTTTTCACAGTTATCTCTTTTACTGTTATAATGAATGTCGCTGTTTTAAAGAAACACTAGTTACCGGAACATTCTGTGTGACTCTCTTACCTTATAAAGCTCAGGCTTAATTAAACTGGTTATTACCACAGATCTGGAACCGAGTCAGACTTGTTCTGTCCATGGAGCTAAAAGTTTTCTGTCAGTCAGAGCAGATTTTTGCGCATGTGGGTGTGTGTATGTGTGTGCAAGATTGCGGTCGGCACATGTAGAGGGGCGCATGTCCCAAAAGGTTGAAAGCCCCTGGTTTAGACCACGATATGGGCCTAATGTGTGTCTGTTGTTGAACCACAGGAAGACTTTCAGAGTCGCGGACACTTTTGTTCCCCTCGAACGGCTGGTCGCACCGGTGTGACCTCAGATTTTTTTAGTCACACCATTGAGAAATTAGGTCGCACATGCAACCAAATTGGTCGCACTCTAGTGCCCTGCCTAGAAAAGCTCACAATTTGTG
The DNA here is from genome assembly GCF_030014385.1 of Trichomycterus rosablanca. Classification (NCBI taxonomy): domain Eukaryota; kingdom Metazoa; phylum Chordata; class Actinopteri; order Siluriformes; family Trichomycteridae; genus Trichomycterus; species Trichomycterus rosablanca. The sequence continues at coordinate 24,153,557 of NC_086002.1, forward strand.
CATTATAGAGTTGCCTCGCTATGTCTACAGCATTAGATCCAGTCCCTTTTCTTTTTTTTTTTTTTTCTTTTTTTTTTTTTTTTTTTTTTTTTTTTGGGGGGGGGGGGGGGGGGGGGGGGGGTGTAAATTCCTGGTAAATTCCTGATAATAATATGGCTGATCTCTGTTCTAGTTTCCTTAATTTCACCTCCTCTTTTCTGTACCTTAAACAATAAGATTGTTACTGGTTTCATCTGAATCCCTCCCAGAAATGGTGCTTTACCACTACCAGTTCCAAATTGTCCGATTCTGACCAATCAGAGTAGTTGCATTACCCGGGGAGATTGCAGCTAATTCTGGATACGAGCTGTGTGATGCTGGAGGATCCTCCTCCTCTGTTACTATTTCACATCTACCAGTGATCAGTGAAGTCTCTCACATGCTTTCTGGCCATTTACAGTAACTCTTTTATGCTTATCTACTAATACTCACTCATACTCATTATGACTCTACTAATACTCACTCATGCTCATTATTACTCCACTAATACTCATTATTACTCCACTAATACATACTCATTATTAATCCAGTAACACTCACTCATACTCATTATTACTCTACTAATACTCATATTTATTATTTCTCCACTAATACTCATCCATACTCATTTTCACTCTACTAATACTCACTCATACTCATTATTACTCTACTAATACTCACTCATACTCAGTATTACTCCAGTAATACTCACTTATACTTATTATTACTCCACTAATAATGGGTCAGTGATAGCTCAGTGGTTAAGGTACTGGACTAGTAAACAGAAGGTTGCCGGTTCAAGCCCCGCCACCACCAAGTTGCCACTGTTGGGTCCCTGAGCAAGGCCCTTAAACCTCAATTGCTCATTGTGTAAGTCGCTTTGGATAAAAGCATCTGCTAAATGCTGAAAATGTAATACTCACTCATTCATTAATACTCACTCATACTCATTATTACTCCATAATACTCACTCATTATTATTTCCAACAAGAGATGTGTGAGGGAAGCCAGCAATATATCCTCTGACCCCACACACCCCAGCCACCTCCTGTTTCAGCCACTGTCATCTGGAGAGAGGTACCGTAACATCCGAGCCAGAACCACCAGATTTAAGAACAGTTTTTATCCATGAGCAGTTAAACTGTTCACACCTGCAATACCAAGCAGAACATGAACATACACAATACTATCTGTTACAATCCAACCCTGCACCCTAAATGTTACAGTTACTTAACATCTTTACACACCAAGCTCCACCAGCTCATGGAACTTTATATCTGAGCCGTATTTTAACAGAATCAAGTGTGTGTCTGTATGTAAAAGGGTTCTTCAAAAAGTTTCTGCACTTTTTAAAACTGTATTTATTTAAAATATAAAAAAACAAATAACATCACTTTTCTACAGTCACCTTCTGATGCATTTTTCCCAGCGTCGTAGCAACTTTTTAATGCCATCAGCAAAAAATGTTTTTGGTTCAGTGTGTAGCCACTGATGCAGCGCTGCTTTCACTTCATCACATGAAAATCCGCTTCCTCTTAAAGCTTCTTTGAGTGTCCAAAAAGATGGAAATCAGATGGTGCTAAATCCAGACTATAAGCATCTCTCAGTCTTGCAGACACGACTGATTACTACTCCTCCCACACTGTTTTCAGTATAAATTAAATGTGTGGAAACTATTTGAAGATCTCTCGTATGTATCTATGTGCTGGACAACACTCACAAATAAATAAGTAAACCCTGTATAAGCTTTGGTAATAGGGATTCAAACCCACAAATACAAAATTCAGCAGAAATTTTTAGAATTTACTTTGAATCATCAATTGAGTCAAAACAATTATGGCCAATTGTTAACAGTGTAGCTCCATCCAGTCTTTTGGATAACCTTAAAGGTGTAGTGGAGGTGTGATGGTGGTGATTCTTTTGAATTCTGCATTTATCTGAAAATAAGTAAAGATAAGCATAAAGGATATCAGGGTAAACATCAGAGAGAAAGCCATCATCACACATAGCAGACCAGGGGGGTATTCCAGAAAGTGGGTTTAACAAACTTCAAACTTAAACCTGAACTCCGAGTTGACTGATCTCACCGTGTCATAGCCGGAGTTTTCTGTTCCAGAAAAGCGGATCAGTGTTAGATTACTCAACTCTGAGTAGATTGAACCCAGCAGAAGCGCGTTCACGGTTAACTATAAACAGACATTCTCAATGGAGTGGCGATAAATGGATTCATCATGGACGTGAATGAAAGAAAAAGTAGTGCGTCATATTTTACACCAACAGAACTGTTCATTTTAATGTTTGCGTGTGCAGATCATGAAAATATTTTAAATGTAAAAGTAATACAGCAGTGTCCGTAAAAAAAGATGTCGCAAATGGCAAAAAAAAAAGTTAGTTAAATGTGAGTTAATGTGTGAGTTTAAATTCAATAAAAAAAACTTGTTGAAACATAATTCAACATTTAGCAGAAAGCTAGGGCAAAATGTTTAATATGTCAGTTTGTCACGATTTTACATGTTTTTTCCCTTTCATTTAATCAATCTAGGCGTAATCCAAGTGGAATCAGATCCCAGCTAGCAAAAAATGTATGGCCCAGTTCTGGGCCATATTCGGCATGCCGGAACTTTTTGTGTCGGCCCACATCCGGCAGCCAGATCTGGCCCAGTGTCAAAATGAATGACGGTTAGACCGTGGCCCGTATACGGCTGCCCGGATCCCAGCCATGACTGCCAGCAATATGCCAGCACTTAACCACCTGCTAGCCAGAACAACCATTATCGGGCCAATAATGGCCCAGTTCTGGCCTGCAGTAGATTTTTAAAAAGGCTTTCCCCAGCCATATGTAACCTTTAATGGTCACTGGGACTACTTCAAATGTTCTTGCTCTTTATTAATAAGTACAACTATTGCAAATAATGTATTAATAAGAAGACAAAGGTGAAGAATAAGAATAATAGTAACAAAAATTTACACATGTTTAACATATATGTATGTATGTCTTAAAAAAATGTCTTAAATAGTACTATATAGTACAGTTAAACCAGTAACAGAAAAAAAACTAATGTACACCAACATTTTTATCAAGTATTTTTATTTATTATAAGTTAATAATAAAAAATAATTATATAATAGCCATAATTTCCTGCCTCACACTGGTCTTCAATTCTGAAATGAAACCAAAAACAGAAATGAAAAACGTTGAATGTTGAAGAAAATAATGCCACAAGCATTATCCAGAACAGTACTTTAGCAAAACAGTGTCTTCAGTAGGTTGAATAACATAAGCACAAACTTAAGTTTGCCTACAAACTAGGGCCACTGTAAAAAAAAAAAAAATAAAAAAAAAAAAATATATATATATACGTATATATATAGTATGTAAGTTTCAGTTTTGAGAATAAAGTTGAAATGATTATAAGAATAAAGTCTAAAATATTTCGAGAATAAAGGTGAAATTATTATGAGAATGAAGTTGAAATATTATGGCCAAAGAGTGGTTGTTTGTATTGTACACTTCCACCCACATGACATTATGACTAAACCCGTCAATGCAACCATTTATAGCGATGCTGATCGGCTTTAGTTTATCGTACAAGTCCATAAGGCTCGAATTAAAATACTGGTGATGACGCAGACACCAAGCACACCGGTGGCGCACGTTCTTCTAAATAAATACAGTTTATTGCAAAGCTGTTTCATTGTCCTTTTACCAGGGGCGTCGTAGTGGGGTGAAAAGTGGGACTGAGTTACCAGGGTTCCAAGTCGGGGGAGGGCCCTTGAGGAGTCTAGAAAGAGTCTGGACTGAGGTGGAGGGGGCCCATGGGCACTGCTTGTGCATAGGGCCCAGAATTTGGTGCTACGCCCCTTACTTTTATTCAAACAAATTGGTGCTGATGTGCCAGGAGATCATGAACATCTCTCATTTTAACACAAGAAAGTTGCTATGGCCATAATATTTTGACTTTAATCTCAAAATAATATCAACTTTATTCTTGAAATAATATCAACTTTATTCTCAAAATGGAAAATTTTCTTTAAAGTGGCCCTATTGTATTTTATGTCCATATCATGCACCCCTATTTTTCAGTCCCTTGACATGCAGTGTTTAAGATATTTCATTTACTTACATTGGTTTGAGAAGATCAGTTCAGATGATTAAACAGGAAGTTGAAGCTGCTGATGAAAGAAGGACAGGTATAAGTACAGAAGGTAAAATAGGTGTATTATCAAATGATATAATTGCAAATTACTGTTTAAAAAGATACACAGTGGTATCAGGCAATCTACCTCATGTTTGACATCTGTACTATATTTGATCATTTAATTGATAATGAAGTCACTTACTTCAGGAAAGTGAAAATTTTGATGACAGGCAAAAAAGATAATAGATAGGATATTGCAGTTGTAATTGTATATGAGTCATAATTATTTATGTTTACTGTAGAAAAAAACAGATATTTAATACATTGAATGCATTTAATTAAAAACAATTCTCAGCAGTAAATGAACAATTACTAAGCAATAAACAGTTAAAATTTATTATAGTCAACTAAGGCCTTTAAAGTAAATGTGTAAAATATTCTGAACCAAATAAATAAGAGCAAAAGATACACTGTACTGATATTACTGTAATATTGTATTTACTAATCTAACACATTGAAAGTAATCGCTATTATATATCATTGTATTAAAAAAACACACTGTCATATAATTGTATTCCATAAATTACACGTTAAATTAATTAAAACCTTTCACTTGAAACAAAAAAATATATAATACAATTTTAAAAAATAATATATGGATACTTAATGAGTTAATGCAATTTAAATAGTTTTCATATTTTTTCATTGACATTTTTTTATTTAAGCTAGATAAACCCAATTAATTTCTTGTTAAACCCTTGTCTTTTTGTAGTGAAACTTCATTCAGTAACTTGACTATTCCTTTCATGTCTCTTTTCTCTGTCCTTTCTTCCTCCTTCCCTGTCCCCAGAAAGCTGAAGCCACCTTTTTATGTGTTTTTCTATTTCCCCATCCGTTGCGTTTGCAGTGAAACTGTTTCTCCTGACAGCAGCTAAAACATATTGGAAAACATACATAGTATACAAAAAGAACACAGTGTATCAGGTATATCTACACTGTGGCTACATTGTATTAAAACAACACCATCATTGACCATTTTGTCAGGTACACAGAAGGTGGATGAGTGAACTAGACTCAGGAGTGATAAACAATTATAGTCTAAAGCTCATTTGTTCCTGCACAATTTATCAGCCCCTCACATTCTGCTGTAACGTTTATAACATCTATGGTAGGGGTATATGATAAAATGACACCTCAGTGTATATAAATATTCTTTTAGTGCTCATTTTGTACTGTATATGTTCCAGTATGTATAAATATGTAAAATATTCTGTCTTTTACCCTGCCAAAACAAAGTCTTTTAAAACTTTTAAATTATGAATATTAATAAAAAAAAAAACCTACCCAAGATTATATCTTTCAGTTTGGTCGATTTAAATGGATTTTTTTCATTTGCTCCTGTCCAGTTTATTTTTTTTGCCAGGTCATTTGTTTTTGCATAATTCTCCAAACAGTTTCCTTCACAGTCATACCTCCAGAAAAACCAAAACACTCAATCTGTAAAAGAAAAAAAAACATTATTTTTTTATTTCAATAAACTGAAATTAAGAATGCGTAAATTTGACAAGTTTCTAAGATCGCCAAATATAATCCAAATTATCCCTAATTAACCCAAATGTAATCCATACTGCACATTCACTGAGCTAAACTGCACACAGAAATGGGTGATTGTCTGTTACTGCACCACAGTCAGTATACATACTGTAACCAAACGTATTTGGACACTTTACACCACACACTACACACACACACACACACACACACACACACACACTTTGACAAACACCCAGGACACAAAAGCAACAGTCTAATGGCACTTTAGCAACCATTTTAACATTATTAGCTGCATATTATAATTATTTCTTATAATGCAAAACATTTTACAGCTTTTATAGAAATATAAACAAATGCAATGTTTTACATTTTCTAATGTTGTGCTCACTAATAAAAGTCAAGAAGTTTTAAGTAAAAACAAAGTTATCTGCTCTTAAACATAGTAGAGGGTCACTTAAGAACACACCATGGTTAAGTAAATTGTCAAATTGTATCTTTTAAAGGTACTATAACAAAGTACATACATAACACGTAAAATTTAACATAGAAAGCACTTACTAGTCTCTTCTGAAGATCAGAGTCTGCCTTGAGGTTAATGTCAAATTGTCTGAACTGGGATTCGTTTGCAAGTGGAGCAGTAAATTCCTCAATTTGTTTTGGATGATTTTTTCCTAATGCAATTGTGATGGACCTAAGTAGGCCTAGCATTTCATTTTGTTGTTGTCGCAGAATCTCTAATACAGTTAAAATTTCCCTCCCGATTACTGTTAGTAAAAAATAACTTACAGTTAATAATTTCAATTTCTAAATACACACACACACACACACAAATTGTAAAACTACAAAGTGCTTCTATATGGTAAGTGGAGCTGATAAAATGGACAGTGAGTGTAGAAACAAGGAGGTGGTTTTAATGTCATGGCCGATCAGTGTATATCTACTGTATATACACAGTATATATATTATATATATATATATATATATATATATACAGTGTATCACAAAAGTGAGTACACCCCTCACATTTCTGCAGATATTTAAGTATATCTTTTCATGGGACAACACTGACAAAATGACACTTTGACACAATGAAAAGTAGTCTGTGTGCAGCTTATATAACAGTGTAAATTTATTCTTCCATCAAAATAACTCAATATACAGCCATTAATGTCTAAACCACCGGCAACAAAAGTGAGTACACCCCTTAGTGAAAGTTCCTGAAGTGTCAATATTTTGTGTGGCCACCATTATTTCCCAGAACTGCCTTAACTCTCCTGGGCATGGAGTTTACCAGAGCTTCACAGGTTGCCACTGGAATGCTTTTCTACTCCTCCATGACGACATCACGGAGCTGGCGGATATTCGAGACTTTGCGCTCCTCCACATTCCGCTTGAGGATGCCCCAATATGTTCTATTGGGTTTAGGTCTGGAGACATGCTTGGCCAGTCCATCACCTTTACCCTCAGCCTCTTCAATAAAGCAGTGGTCGTCTTAGAGGTGTGTTTGGGGTCATTATCATGCTGGAACACTGCCCTGCGACCCAGTTTCCGGAGGGAGGGGATCATGCTCTGCTTCAGTATTTCACAGTACATATTGGAGTTCATGTGTCCCTTAATGAAATGTAACTCCCCAACACCTGCTGCACCCATGCAGCCCCAGACCATGGCATTCCCACCACCATGCTTGACTGTAGGTATGACACACTTATCTTTGTACTCCTCACCTGATTGCCGCCACACATGCTTGAGACCGTCTGAACCAAACAAATTAATCTTGGTCTCATCAGACCATAGGACATGGTTCCAGTAATCCATGTTCTTTGTTGACATGTCTTCAGCAAACTGTTTGTGGGCTTTCTTGTGTAGAGACTTCAGAAGAGGCTTCCTTCTGGGGTGACAGCCATGCAGACCAATTTGATGTAGTGTGCGGCGTATGGTCTGAGCACTGACAGGCTGACCCCCCACCTTTTCAATCTCTGCAGCAATGCTGACAGCACTCCTGCGCCTATCTTTCAAAGACAGCAGTTGGATGTGACGCCGAGCACGTGCATTCAGCTTCTTTGGACGACCAACGCGAGGTCTGTTCTGAGTGGACCCTGCTCTTTTAAAACGCTGGATGATCTTGGCCACTGTGCTGCAGCTCAGTTTCAGGGTGTTGGCAATCTTCTTGTAGCCTTGGCCATCTTCATGTAGCGCAACAATTCGTCTTTTAAGATCCTCAGAGAGTTCTTTGCCATGAGGTGCCATGTTGGAACTTTCAGTGACCAGTATGAGAGAGTGTGAGAGCTGTACTACTAAATTGAACACACCTGCTCCCTATGCACACCTGAGACCTAGTAACACTAACGAGTCACATGACATTTTGGAGGGAAAATGACAAGCAGTGCTCAATTTGGACATTTAGGGTTGTAGTCTCTTAGGGGTGTACTCACTTTTGTTGCCGGTGGTTTAGACATTAATGGCTGTATATTGAGTTATTTTGAGGGAAGAATAAATGTACACTGTTATATAAGCTGCACACAGACTACTTTTCATTGTGTCAAAGTGTCATTCTGTCAGTGTTGTCCCATGAAAAGATATACTTAATTATCTGCAGAAATGTGAGGGGTGTACTCACTTTTGTGATACACTGTATATATATATATATATATACACACACACACATTTACATTACATTTTCAGCACTTAGCAGACTCCCCGGCAACCTTCAGATTACTAATCCAGTACCTTAACCACTAGGCTACCACTGCTCTCTCTCTCTCTCTCTCTCTCTCTCTCTCTCTCTCTCTCTCTCTCTCTCTATATATATATATATATATATATATATATATATATATATATATATAATTTATTGGATATTGTGAGTATGTGACACTTACCTGCACATACTGGGCTTGGTTGTTCCTGAACGGTTTGCTGGTGAATGACTGAAGGTATTAAAACTGAAGTGACAGGCCTATTCATGTCTGGTGGAGTCACCTGTGGTGCCTCTGCAAAGTGAGGCCTGGCTCTTTTGGCAGGAGGTTTATAAGCTTTCTTTTCACCTTCACTTTCACTGTCAGATTCGAGAAATCTTCTATTTATCCTACAAATTAAGGTTTATTATTTATTAAGTACATATTTTCAGTATTCACGTATAATTGAACTTACATAGTAGACATACTACTACATACACATTGCTTGCAAAAACAAAATGTTATACAGTAACTCCAAATACAACCTGTACACTACAGCAATTACAGTGTGGCCATTGAACCATATATCTTGTAATGCATTTTTATATGTGCCCCTGAAACATTAATCATTATAAGAGTACCTTCTGATTCTTTTTTTTACAGCAGGTACATTATCTTCTTCTGCTGTCTGTAGATCTGACACAATTTCTGCTCTTGGCAGCTTGCTTCTAGCAGCTTGGAAAGACTCTAATAAAATAGAAAAATATATGTAAATTATGTGGACAAAGATTCACTATATATATATACTTTTTTTTTGTAAATATTTTTAAATCCAGATATATAGCATATATGTCACAACAATGATTTCATAACTAGTGATTATTTAGTTGTAGAAATGGGGTCAGAACTGGTTATATGTAATGTATTATGTATAATGTATACAGTAGCAAATTATTAAATGTGTTGGAACAGACCTTTAGAAACAAAAAAAAATTAACTTTTAAACCAAGCAGGTTTTGTCTAAAGAACAGAGAATCCATTTAGGGACTTGAGTTAAAGTAAAGGACAAAGTGCTGTAAAGAATTTTATATATCTTTTAAAGCCTCTGTGACACATACGGTAGCACAGGGAATTATGGGTTAATATAACAATGTCAAGCTGCCATTACTGGTCATGACTAGGGCTTTAGGTCGGACAGTCCGGTTTTTCAGCTACCAGTCTTCCGCCCACGCAACGCTAGGACGGACACTTATTAATCCTCCTTTTGGAGTGAACTGGTTACATTTTTGATCAAAATTATCTGTCATTGGCTACATGTCAAAACAAATGCTTTGTATTACATTGGTTTAACAGCCTCATTTGACTGCGTATAGTGCTACCTATCGTGGCTCACCCACCACTGGCCAATCGCAGAAGGTCCGCCCTCTAAATGCTAGTCTGTGATTGGGTGGTTGAATTTCGCCCGCCCGCTCTGTTCTGCATACACCTCTACTTGGGTCAATTAGTAAACTTTTGGAGGCAGCGAGGAACAGACTTAAATATCAAAAGTAGACACAACATATGGTGAGTAAGACAATAATTTGTTTGTTGTTATCTTGCTTAAATTGGTCAAAAACTGTGTTATTTGGGTTTGGGGGTGTATTGTCTTCCTTTTTGTTTACGTAGTTTACCTGTACATTTTGTGACACAACTCAAATTTTCAGCGGCAGGCTGAGAAGGGTCCACCACCCAAATATTACACAGTCAAGAGAGGCTCTGTGGTCAGAAACCGACCAAAATTAAACTGGTACTAAATAAGTATTTATAAAATGAAATATTAACTTGTTGGCCTATTACACTCACTTACCACTTGTATATACACGGACAGCAAATGTATCCCAGTCTACAGTTGGTACTTCTTTGGAAATTACAGCAGCCCTCATTCTTCCCCTATTTTAAAATTTTGGCCATCTGCATATATCATTATTTACCCAGTTGTCTGGTACAACCTCTACTTCCTTTGTTGTATTAAATTCAACAATGTGATACATATCTGTATAACAGACAGGAAAACAGCATAAAATATGAATTTATTAGATACATATTATTATATTTTTACACAATAGATATACAGTGTATCACAAAAGTGAGTACACCCCTCACATTTCTGCAAATATTTCATTATATCTTTTTATGGGACAACACTATAGACATGAAACTTGGATATAACTTAGAGTAGTCAGTGTACAGCTTGTATAGCAGTGTAGATTTACTGTCTTCTGAAAATAACTCAACACACAGCCATTAATGTCTAAATAGCTGGCAACATAAGTGAGTACACCCCACAGTGAACATGTCCAAATTGTGCCCAAATGTGTCGTTGTCCCTCCCTGGTGTCATGTGTCAAGGTCCCAGGTGTAAATGGGGAGCAGGGCTGTTAAATTTGGTGTTTTGGGTACAATTCTCTCATACTGGCCACTGGATATTCAACATGGCACCTCATGGCATAGAACTCTCTGAGGATGTGAGAAATAGAATTGTTGCTCTCCACAAAGATGGCCTGGGCTATAAGAAGATTGCTAACACCCTGAAACTGAGCTACAGCACGGTGGCCAAGGTCATACAGCGGTTTTCCAGGACAGGTTCCACTCGGAACAGGCTTCACCAGGGTCGACCAAAGAAGTCGAGTCCACGTGTTCGGCGTCATATCCAGAGGTTGGCTTTAAAAAATAGACACATGAGTGCTGCCAGCATTGCTGCAGAGGTTGAAGACGTGGGAGGTCAGCCTGTCAGTGCTCAGACCATACGCCGCACACTGCATCAACTCGGTCTGCATGGTCGTCATCCCAGAAGGAAGCTGACGCACAAGAAAGCCAGCAAACAGTTTGCTGAAAACAAGCAGTCCAAGAACATGGATTACTGGAATGCCCTGTGGTCTGACGAGACCAAGATAAACTTGTTTGGCTCAGATGGTGTCCAGCATGTGTGGCGGCGCCCTGGTGAGAAGTACCGAGACAACTGTATCTTGCCTACAGTCAAGCATGGTGGTGGTAGCATCATGGTCTTGGGCTGCATGAGTGTTGCTGGCACTGGGGAGCTGCAGTTCATTGAGGGAAACATGATTTCCAACATGTACTGTGACATTCTGAAACAGAGCATGATCCCCTCCCTTCGAAAACTGGGCCTCATGGCAGTTTTCCAACAGGATAACGACCCCAAACACAACCTCCAAGATGACAACTGCCTTGCTGAGGAAGCTGAAGGTAAAGGTGATGGACTAAACCCAATTGAGCACCTGTGGCGCATCCTCAAGCGGAAGGTGGAGGAGTTCAAGGTGTCTAACATCCACCAGCTCCGTGATGTCATCATGGAGGAGTGGAAGAGGATTCCAGTAGCAACCTGTGCAGCTCTGGTGAATTCCATGCCCAGGAGGGTTAAGGCAGTGCTGGATAATAATGGTGGTCACACAAAATATTGACACTTTGGGTACAGTTTGGACATGTTCACTGTGGGGTGTACTCACTTATGTTGCCAGCCATTTAGACATTAATGGCTGTGTGTTGAGTTATTTTCAGAAGACAGTAAATCTACACTGCTATACAAGTTGTACACTGACTACTCCAAGTTATATCCAAGTTTTATTTCTATAGTGTTGTCCCATGAAAAGATATAATAAAATATTTGCAGAAATGTGAGGGGTGTACTCATTTTTGTGATACACTGTACATACATACGTATTCCAGCATTGATCATGTACACAAAAATATTTATATCATATGCAATAAACATAAAAAAAATCATTAACAATAAACAATCAGCAGTAATGGCAATATAAATGTATTTACATATTTATGAGAACTACAACAAAGATTTATACATTCTATTATTTACCTGTACTAGTTCACAAAGTAGCATATGAAAAGTGAGTAATGAATATTTAAGTTGTGGACCTTAACAAGTGATTCTGTATAATTCAAGTATGCATTTATTTAATGGATGTTTAAAAAAAAAAGTTTAGGTGTTTGATGCTGTACAATTTGTATTCAAACATTCTAGGTAACATCAAGCAAAGGAATTGCTACATATTTTTGATGAAGAGGAAGAAGTACATATTTCTGTAAGCTGTCACTGACAACGGAATATTTGAGTTCAGGAACCAAACAAGAGACTGTATAGATTCCAACATCACAAGATTTCATTGGATAATGAAAAAAAGGTTCTCTGCACATGAAATTTTGATAAACAAGAAAAGTGGTTCCCTCACTGACAACAATATTTAAAACTAATGAAATGTCACCATTAATTCTCACACAGTTGTCCGGTGCTACACATCTGATGTATACCTTGTTTAGACATATTTCTTTGTACTGGTCGGTCACTGATGTAAGATCTGTTGGAATTGGACCATTTTGGTGTTTCTTTTTGCACATTCCAACATGAGTATCAACAGTGTCTTCAGTCAAATTACTGTCCATTTCAGACACCCGTCTTACAATCTGAGATACAGCATTTTTGGGATTTCTGATGAGTCTTTTTAGTTTACTCAAATAATTTTCAAAGGGAAATCCTGAAAATATATCTAAATGGCCATGCACTTTCACATCATTGCTTAAGTGAACTAGACTGTGTACGTTGTATACTAACTTATCAGCCCCATAAAGCTCACTGAAATGTTCAACAAACAAATTCAATAAATTGTTAGCAAAATCAACCATTTGAACACTCAGTGTTGGACATGCTAAAATATGTACAGCCACAGAAAGCAACATAAAATTATTGTACATCTGAGGGTGTACACTGTCTTTGAGAACTACCGGCCCAGTGTATAAGAGGAACTGACGAAACTCAGTTGCCTTCCACCTGTATCTGTCTTCAAGTAATCTAGGTTTCCTAGCAAATTCTGTCGGAATGAAAGGTCCAAAACTGACAAGATGCTTAGAAATTTCAGTCACTGTCCTAGAAGACATTCTACAGTGTAGTGGTCCATTAGTCCATTGTTCTAATAAATTCCGTGTAACACCTAAGCAAACCAAATGCATGTAGTCATGGGGAAACTGAGATACCATTCCTACTAATTCTTGGAAAGGAGAAATGCTAAGATGATGATCTTGATCTGTCATTTCCCGGAAACTTTCATCTGTTCTCAAAGCTGCATGTTTTTGTGGGAAAGTCATTCTATGCTGAATATATACACCTGACTGGATACATTTATCACACCCAGAATAACCTGTGTGGGACTTAATACCCTTGACAAAGGCTCTTTCTGGTGCATCACAGATAACTGCACTCACTTTTAGGAACAATCGTTTCCCATTATGCATAAATCCTGATTGTAACTGTTTCAGCTCTGCAACAACCTCTCCCAAATAATCAGTTAAAGATGTTGGCTTCGAAACTCCACCATAAAGAGCTATTAGGAAAGGCTGTCTATGTAATTCATGCACTAGTCCTAAGACAGGCCAAAGCTGGTATTTAGAGCTTTTGAAAAGTGGCAGACCATCAATGTTTATTTGCATTTTAAAAATGTGGTTGTTCTTTACATGTGTCCCAAATCGCATTAGAAATGACATTAAGGTGGTCAGAAGCCCAAAGTAGTGATAGACCCCTCCTGCTTTCCTTTGAATCACATACTTTGTCTTTGTCCCAAGTAATGTCCTAGCATCCTTTGGCAAGTAAGGATGGTGAATTCTAAGAATAGACAGGAGGGCAGAAAGGGCAACTAATGTTACACCAAATTGTACTGCCCATTTTGCCAAGGATGCAACTAGATCAAGCCCGTGGTCCTGTCCATCAAAGTCATCCTCACACTCACTAACTGAGTCTTCACTGAATTCATTATTTAGATCATCACGACCTGAGCCATTTCCACATTCATTGTTTGTGTCAGGGTCTACTGGCATAATTTCATTTATGTCAGTGTCAACATTGCTAGCTCTATCAATAGCTGTAAAAAGGGTCTCATCCTGCATTTGAGAAAATAATGTTTTTAAACGTTTTGCTACATGTTGACGGGATTTATGTCTCATATTTGAAGCTGAATTGTAATTTGTCATGTGAGGCTCCATGTTTGTGTCTCTCGCTGCAGCAATCAAAGACAATAGAGAAGTATTTGTACACCATCACCAGGATCTGAGAAAAGTCAATACACTTTGTTTCACATTTTATGTTTTACTCAACAATGTTCATGTTTGCACTGAAAGCTGTTATTCTAACGTACTAACGGGGAAAGGGGTGAGGAAGATATTGTAATGATGTTTGTAACTAATTAAATTAGTTATTAATGTGTTATTTAATGTATTTACATATCATAAAATATCTACTTTATACACTCATCAAAAGTCTTTGGACTTTTTTGTGTTATCCCTTACTGTTTCTGTTTTTTTTAAGAGGCACTGCATCTAGAGAGGGCTGAAGTGCTTGTTATGTTTTAAAATATGAAATGGTTTAAAAAAATAGTTGCACCAAGAAAGAATCAACCTACAGTAATGAAACTTGGTATGTAAGATTGACATGGTGAGGAGGACATAAGAATAATTCCAGTTTCACGCTCGGCCGTGCATGTGACGTCAAAAGGAGGAGCCTTATCGCTGTACCTGACTACGCAAGGTCATCTTGGTGCATGTGCTTATTTTTCCCTCCCGACTCGTGCTGTTATGTTGGTTGCATCTTTTGTAAGCAAAGTTAGTCTTGGTGAAGAGTTCAAAAGCAATTGAAAATGTGTGGAATGCTATTGGACATGCTATGAACACTCCACCCCTACCACATAATCTGCAGGAATTGCATGAAAATATTTGAGTTGCACACTATTTGGAACCTCTAAACTCCATGCCGAGACATTAAATATTTAAGCATTTGTTGTTCCTGGTGACCGTTATCTTCCTTCAGAATATTATTCAATCCTACACTTCCTCCTGGGTGCAATATTTTTATGGTGATGGGTGTTATTTCTAAGTAGAAAACTTATTTTAGAAATAATAATGTATGTTTTTGTAAACATCTTACCAAGGTCAGTGTTGGTCAAATGACTCCGGAGTGCACAAAGAGTAACTGCAAAAATGTAAACACTTAATTAGTTCAATCACTCAGTCAAGGAAATCCATAAAGACGTGTAAATATAGGCTTTAGACATGATACTGTGCTTTGTCTTTGTAAACATGTTTTCTGGATTCATGTATGCCAGCCAATGACTGTAAAAAGTTTTTGTAATATTGTCTACTGCCAAAAAGAGGGCGCTAAATCCAGCCTTTTAAATACATCACACCCCTTACTCAAAGGAGAAGGATCACCAGCTCCATACAGCTGTAGCTGTGACGTCTTCCCTTAACGCCGGCACAGGTAACTAATGTAATCGTTGTGAAATCGTGTGTTTGTAATTTAACTTAGCTATGTTGTTAGATGGTTTATATCGTATTCATAATAATAATAATGTTACCTTTAGATGTATGTTTTAAGTTATTTCTGATAGCCTTTTGCTAAGTATTGCTGGCTATACAGTTAGCTTAACGTACCTACCAAGTTAGTCTTTTTGGCTAACGTTAAAACATAACTATAATTAAATTGTTAATGATAAAAAACACAAAATAATTTGATTATATCTATTGTTCTGTTACTACAATATATCAGTATTATTAATATAATGTTTTCGTATGTTTTTTGTCCTAAAGAGCAGCTGTTAACGTTACCTTGAAATCTTCAGTGAATAACTGAAAAAGATAACGGTTTTTTATTTAAACTCTACTACATGCGCGAGGAGCTCCTCACACTTGCCTTCAGGTACCTTTTATATTGAAGAAGTGAAGTGATTCTGTCTGACACCACCATGTATTAACGTTAGAGAAAAAGTTAAAAATCACTTGCCAGTACGTACACCTGGTTCAAGTCAAACAAGCTTATCAATCGACTGTAAAATACTTTTACACATACATTAACAACTATTAAATTGTATTTAAAAATTGAGAATACTGACTTTTGTTTGTCTAATAGTTTACATGTTTATGTATTTTGTAACAGTGAATATGAATTTATTACAGTTCACATCTGCGCTGAGGTTGCATGGTCCAGGTTTTCAAGAATGAGTTCACTACGGATGAGCTGCGCACGTCTCCAGGTAATCTATAAAGAGCTTTTTTGGTGATTTTTTTTGTGGAACAGTTTAATTAAGCATCGATAAAATAAGAAAAAGCCAACTTTTAACTGAAGTAAATTTTTTCTGAGGTGTGAAAGGCCCTTATCATGAGAAATAAACAACATTTGAAGTGATGAAAAGTAACTTCAAAAATTCACACACAGCGAGTTGACATGATTAGTACATGACATGGCTTTTAATGCACTTAAAGGGTCAGGTATGTGGATGATCCATGAGTAAAGATTAAAAGCAGTGAATGAGTTCTATGTAAGTGTTAAGGAGGCTCTGGGACATCACCCGTTCCCAGCTGGGTTAAAACTGTTCCTTGGCGCTTGATGGAAAAAGCAGTGTGGTGGAACTCTTCCTGTCAGAAAGCAAACTCAGACAATTATTTTTCAATCACAAACATCAGTGATAAAATTTTACAATAATCTCAGGGATAGTTTATATAATGCTCAAAACATGTTATTTTGGCTTGTTCTTTTACTGCGTCTGTGCAGATATCCACATCAAGGGGTCTTTTCCCTAGCATGTTGACCCTACTCCATGCTAAAGGGCAGACACATGTATACATGCACACAATTCTGAGCTACAGTTTGTAAACTATGTTGCTCGTTGCCATTCATAAAATGTAATAAACATAATAAGTTGTATTTCACACTCACGTTTGTTATGATCCCACCTTGTATCTAGGGGTATGTGGGACCAATAACGTGGCAATTTGCTAAAACCAAAAGTCAGAGAAAATAATAAAAGTTTTTTATTTACAAAAGAGCCATTAAAAACAGTCACAAATGCTAAAATTGTTGTTCTCTAGTACCAAACTGGACGGCACCAAATAAATCAACAGAACATAACACTGTTCTACTCTGAGTAACAAGACAGATAGCTACAAAATAAATGAAAGAAACAAACAAACCCTAAGCTTCCCTGTAGATGCAGGTAAAATACCCAAACTGAAGTATTTCCTAGCAGAAGAGATTAAAACAGCTACAACTAAAAACACAGTGCATGGGTTGACACCAATCCCCCCCCCCCCTCTCTCTCTCCATCTATCAGCCATCTTGATTTCCTGCTTTTAAATGGTTGCCTCCCCAATTACTCCAACCAGGACTCTCAGTGGGCAGCTAATTCCACCTGATTTGGCTGGGGTAAAGAAAAAAAAAACAGAACAGTTGTACATACAAACATATAGATGCATTTAAAATAACACTCAAGTTTGAAAATCAAAAACTGAACTGTTGGGCCTCTGAACAGTACTGATCATGTTCCTTTTGTAGTGTGTGTGCTTAGTTCTTAACCTGCTGTAATTTCAAGATCTGTGTCTTTTGCCTCAGATGTGACAAGTTGATTTGTGGTATTGTTTAACATTGCTTTTTTGTCTAATGTTTTTTTTTTTTTCAGTGAATTTTGAATTTTACATGGTGATCAGCTGCATCCTATTATCATCAGCTTTCCTGCTACTGCCATGGGGATTACTCTTAAAGTTTCAAACTAAGTATGATATAGTTGTGTTCATTGAACTAAGAGTTTATAGCAAACAATTATATTGTGCCCATATCAATATATAAATACATATGTGTACTTTGTAGCTGTACACTTTTAAAGATTATGGCTTACAAATTAAACTGTCCATCATTATCAATTACCAGATATTATTTTCCAACAAGAGAGCCACTGTTGGCTAAACCTTTTTTTTTTGATAGACTAGTATTCTGAACCTATATACCTATATAATATTCTCTCTCCTTCCACCATGTCAAAAACTGTATATAAACAGTAAATTCCGATGTCGACAGTGTGTATGTATGTAGTGTGTGTTGGGGCAACAAATATGTGAAAATGCCCAGCAGTGCGTCCTCAGAAGCAAGATAAGTAAGCATGTTAATTAAATTTAATTTAGTTGGGTTTATTTATTCATAATACATAAACAATTTTGTTTTTGCACACATTAAACTTATGGTGTCAAAATATATAATGCATGTCCTATAATAAAATAATTTATCCATATTTCTTAAATGTTTTGTGGTCTTTTGCATAGTTCAGCTTGCCAAAATGTGCACAACTGCTGTGTGTTTAATCATTTTATGTTTACATGGTTTTAATATGATCATAAGAAAGGAACATGGATTGAAGGAAAAACTTCAAATTCATGAAAAAAGTTCTGGAAAAACTGAAACTCATAAAGTGCATGTAAAAGCTTTTTTAGTTTATCAAAACAAAAAAAAGCTATCAATGCCATTTTCATACCTCATTTCCTAAATGACTATGTGCATCGAATAGCCAAGACCAATGCAAGAGGTTCCCGTAAGCCATTTATTTATTAAAATTGTATTTAGTTATATAAACATATATGGTTTGTTAAGCACCTAGAAACTTTGTCAGTGTGAGCCATGATGATTGCAAAAGACAGCGAGTAAAAGGTTCTTTTACATTTATTCCAGTGTTAAAGGGAAGTTGCAAGCTTGCTAAATAACTTATTCTTCAATTTAAAAACAATCTCTGATCAGTGCATGGTGCTAAAACTTGGCAATAGCATCGCCTCAGTCAGCCGACTATGCCGACATGCAGCCGTAATCGGGCCAGATGCGCGGTGCCGCAATGTAGCCGAGGCTCAGTCAGCCAACAGTGCCGACATGCAGCCGTAATCGGGCCAGATGCGGAGTGCCGCAATGTAGCCGAGTATCAGTCAGCCGACTATGCCGACATGCAGCCGTTATCGGGCCAGATGTGGGGTGCCGAGCCGACAGACAGCCGACACTGCCGAACCGGAGCCGGAATCGGCCCAGATCTATCTTGCTAGCTGGGAATCCGATTAACAGTGTTGCTAGGCAACGTGAGGGCGAAAATAACATTAACTTTCTCTATTCAGTGGCGCATTAATATGGAATGATGTGAGCTGGTCCTAGGTGTGCGTTTATTGGGGATTTTACAACGGCTTCGAACGCGGCTCAGCCAATCAGATTTTAGGACCGGAACTATCCGTTTTATAATACATGGTTTAGACGCGCAGTAAAACATTTAGTGTAGATGGCGCAGTGATAATTCAACAAAGTTCCACTATAAACAAAGTTCAACTATAAACAAAGTTACACTGTAAACAAAGTTTCAAAAATATCACGTGTTTATATAAAAATGTGAGATTTAATCATGAAGAAACCCAATCAGTTCCGCTCAATTCATTCATTTAGATAGATCGGTTCAAATGAATCGGTTCATCACTACTGAATCATGTGCAATACTAACAGCGAGGAGCAGATAATACTTTCTTTAAATAAAAGTGGAGTTAAAGCTCCTCAAATTCTCAGTGATGTTTTATTATGAACTCTAGTTTTATTATGAATTAAAGTTTAGTTATAATGAAATATAAGGGTTATAATTAAATACATATTTTACTTACAGATGAGGCTCTACAGTACAAACACAGCAGCTTCTTGTTCTTCTTATGATAGTTAATGGCGGATGGCAGAACAAATTAAGACGCACCAGCGTCACCAACTGGACTGGAGTTGAACAGCAGCTCAGCAGTAATAAATCTCCATTAGCCCTGTATCTCTCAGCTAGATTTAGAGAGGACTACTAGTGGTGTGTGATACTGCAGAAATTGGTATCAATCCGATACCAAGTAAATACAGGGCTAGTATTGATCTGATGCCGATACTTTTTAATGATTAAGGTTTATGCATCATCAAATTGCTAAATCTGAATGAATTTTCATGACTTTTAGGTGTATTCTTGTAATACATACATTTTTGTAAGTAGCTGCTCTCAGTAGGGTTGTAGATAAATTAAGATAAAGCTCAGATTTCTTGTTTATGGTGCTTTACTTTCTTATAACGTTATCATCATATCAACTCATACCACGTAGTTGTGTTTGCTGGGTAAATACATTTGTACCATTTTAATAGTGACCGAATACACTGTAATATTCATGCATGATTGCACTGAATATGTTGTATGATTAAGTCTCATTATTAAGAGTCAGGGCTGGACTGAGAACAAAATTCAGCCCTGGACTTTTTTCTGGACCAGCCCACTACAAGCACATCACGCTAAACATATCAAACCCCCATCCCACATATGCACATTTCATTTTTATATTTGTATAAATAATTTATAATTTATTATATTATATTTTATTTATCGCATGTATAAATACTTTAATATGTTCACAAGGGAAATGAACCATGAAAAGAAATGTTTTGTACTGTTAGGAAGTACCCTAAGTAGGGCATAGACGACATTTGAGATGGGCCCACAGTCTCTTCTTAAACGGCGTTACTAACGAAGCAGAGGCGCTGGACTATTTTTCTGCTCTTTGGCTATGCTGTAGTTCCTCACTGCCAAACAGGTTGTCCAGTTTCCTGCACTTTTCTGCATCTGCTTGCAGCTCTCTGAAGTTAGGGTGCCAGTAAGACTGCAGTTAAGATTTACTTCGGTGGCCAGTTACAGCCATCATTTCCCTCGCCTCCAACCCTGCATCAGAAAGTTTCTGAACTGACAGTGCAAACTGACAGTGGCGTATTAATATGAATAATGTGAGGTATGCGTATATCGGGGATTTTACAACAGATCTGGCGTGGCTCAGCCAATCAGAATTTAGGACCAGAACTATCTGTTTTATAATATGTATTTTTTGATTACAGTTCATCCTGGGGGAAGGACATATCTGTGATTGGCCAATGGACAAGCAGTCAGGATACTGTGGTGGGCCAATGCACACTTATTCAGGAATATTTAAAACAGAATTATTTTTCACTCTCTCAGCGGCCCACATACAGAGCGGCCCATCGGGAAAACTCCCGACCCTCCCAATGGCCAGTCCATCCCTGGTTAGAGTTGATTGCATATTGAAGGGATGCTGTGATTGGTTAATGAACATGCTAATTTGCTGTGGGTGGGACATAAGGGACAGTTGTTAGTATAATGGCGGAATAGTAATGTGATATGTAAATGTGCTGATGTTGAATAAAATACACTTAAACACCAATAACTCGTCATCCTGAATCTATTTAAAAACAAAAATCAAACATACACGTGTCCTTGTTCATTTAAAATAAAAAATCAACGCTATTCTGTTTACATGTATAAGCACAAAGTCAAAAGATAAGAGCCTCACTACACATGCTCCGATTCATGTGAGTAGGCTGTGCAAACTGCGTAAGGTGCATCTGTACTTTACGTACGTATAGTTTACACTATTATTTCCATAAACTTGCCCATATTTTTGTATCTGCAAAGCAAAGTATTCAAACACTTACAATCTTCCAATGCCTACCAATGTACCGATGTGTGTTAGGATTTTAACAACATAACAGCATGATGGTACCACAGTAAACACAGCAGAGCTGGAGGTGAGGAGTTAAGCTGAGCATGTAAGATGTGAGAGGAACGAGTCTCTACACACATGATCTTTACTTTCGGGATAAACGTGCTGCATGTAGCGAAGAAATGTAAAACTAAAGTATTGATCCCATCACACTAGTATTGATCCGATATCAATACCAATGTTGGTATCGATAATATCCATAGTTGGTTCGATCCGCCCACCACTAAGTAGTACTACACTCTGTCCTAGACGTTCTTCCAAGCAGTTTCTCTAATGTCATGTTTAGTTTTACAGCATGCTTCTCTAACTCTGTTCTTTCTTTCTGATATCTTTTACAATCTGATCTTCTGAGTTTGACTGTTTTATGTGTATTACAGTGTTACAGAGTCAAAAAGTACCCCAAACTATTACTTCATGCTGAAGAAATATTTGTTCAAGGGGATGTAGCTGTCAATGTAGCTGTATACAGAATTTCAGTTAGCAATCAATGCTAAAAGTTTTTTTACCAATATACCCAAGAACTGAGGGAAATGTTGATATTCTCAGTATAGCTGAACACAGAATTTCAGTTAGCGACCAATGCTAAGTGTAATAATTGATATATTAGCAACATACCTGAGTGAAATGTTAATGTTTCCAACATATCTGAACACAGTATTTCAGTTAGTAGTCAATGCTAATTGTAATTACTGTCATATTAGAAATATGGAAAAGTATTTCACTAATGTACCAACATACCTGAGGTAAATGTTTATATTCTTGATGTAGCTGTATACAGAGTTTCAGTTAGCGTTTAACGCTAAGTGCTAAGTAGTAATTGATATTTTAGCAATATGGAGACTTCTTGTTTAAATGTACCAGACATCCCAAGTCTCCCGGAAGTTCCCGGAATCTCCCGCATATACATAGCGGCTTTCTGATACCCGAAAGATAAAATACCCGTCAGATAAAATCTCCCGGAATCTAGAATGAGTGGCCAAGAGCGCACACGCACGTGTAACAGTGTAAAAATATGCTTATGTTTATGTGTATAGTTATGAAATTCTTGCAAATGAGTTTAGCGCCATCTTTTGGTCACATGCCGCCAGCACGTTTTTCTATATAACCAGTTGAATGCTGGGAGATCCACAGCAGATAGACGGAGCACTGCTGTGGGCTGGCTGGCTGGCTGATCATTCTTTGTAATATCTATGTGGTTGCTGAACTCATTGTAGGCAGATGAATAAAGAAACCCTTCATCCACCAACCAGTGTCATGTGATAAAGGACAGGACGAGACACTAAAGGTCACATTGGTGCCGTGACTCGTGACTTCATTCAAGAACTGGAGGTCGTCCTGTCATCACTTCAGTTGGAAGCCAAGCTCACAGCATTAAGTGGCCTGTCACGTACAGTTCTCTTCTATTTTTATTTGGGTGTTTGTTGTTACCAATTTTGTCTTAAGTCAGAAAGATGTATTCTAGTCCTGGTAACCAGCCTATTTTAAATACACCAGCGCCATCTGTTGGTAGAGGGAAGGGAAGGAAGAAATTTACACCGATACCTTTTTCTGTTGGTAACTCTGTCAACCATATTGATGTACCTGATCTTGATGAAGTGCCTGTAGCAAGCAATGTTAGCATACCCTCTGCATCTCACAAAAGTAGTGTTCCACGTACTTTAGACCCTGTAACTGCATCCACACCAAACTTAATGCATGACTACTCCGGTTTGGTTGATAGCATGAGCAGCATAATACAGCAACTAGGTCAACAGTTAGCTGATAGCATAATAGCTCACATTCCAGCTCCTAGCCCAACAGCTTCTCATTCTGACAATGCACAAGTAGACTCTAGCCTTAGGTCTCAGTCCATGAACAGTCAGGTTATGGATCTGTCTCAGGTTCATTTAGTCACACCTAGGAAAATTAAAGAACCTCCAACCTTTAAAGGAGATGGCTCAGATGCTGTTTCTATACAAGAATGGGAGGATCTTATGAAAACCTTCATTAAAAGAACCAATATAAGTTTGGGGGAGCAGGCGGAAGAAATCCTTGTGCACCTGCAGGGGAAAGCAAAAGATGTTGTAAGGTTTGGAATTCGTAACAGCAATCTTAACATTCAGAGTAACCCCGATGTAATTTATAGTGTCCTGAGGAAACACTTTAGCTGCACTAAGTATTCTTCCGTTCCTCTGGCTGACTTCTACACAACATTGCCTAAGGACAAGGAAAATCCCTTTGACTACTGGTTAAGACTGAACAAAGCTGCTGACACTGCCACAGAATGTCTGAGCGAACAGGGTAAGACACTAGATAACCCAACATTAGAAGTGACGCGCATGTTTATCAGAAACTGCCCAAGCAAAGACTTAGCCCTTACTTTTAGATCCAAGCCCATTGATAAGTGGTCAGCAGAAGAAGTACAGGAAGTGTTGAATGAATATCATGCCGAAACTAGCTTTTCAGCTGCTGCACCTGTGTTCACTGGAGGGAAGGTGAGCGTTGCTGTAAACAAGGTAGAGGTGGGTCCTAACCCAGTCAATAATTCAAGTGATCAGATTTCACAACAGACGCCAAGCCCAGACCATGCCAGTTTAACTCGTGTTGTGGAGATGCTGGAAAAGATTTTGCTTCGTGGCACTGACGTACAGTCTGGCTTTCGGAGAGGAAATGCCTACAAGCTACCGAGACTTGAAGGCTTTGACAAAACACCTTGTTCAATTTGCAATTATGCCACTCACTCTGCCCTTTCTCACTGCCGTGAAAAGAAACTGTGTTTCCAGTGTCATTCAGCTGGCCATGCACGCCGCAACTGCCCAGTGAAGACAAGCGTTATCCCTCAGCATCAGGAAAACGAACCAGTCTGCACTTCAGGGAGGGCAGCGCAGACAAGCATGATGAGCCTCCCAATGAAAACACAGGATCTGTTGAGTATCACGATTGTGATTCGCTTTCTGAATTAAGCAGTACTAGTTTAGCTTCATCCAAAACTGTCATTTTCCTTGGTTCTCAGAAAATCGCTACAGCTGATAGCTTGTTCTACACACAGGTGACTCTGCACAATGGTCCCAATTTCAGAGCTATGATAGACAGTGGATCAATGGCCTGCACCTTAAGTGAAGCTGCTGAGGCAAGCCTTTTATTACATTGTCAAGTCAAGTCAACTTTATTTATATAGCGCTTTTTACAATATACATTGTCTCAAAGCAACTTTACAAAATCCAGGACCAACAGATACAAAAACCCCTGTTGAGCAAGCCGAGGGCGACTGTGGCAAGGAAAAACTCCCTGAAAATTACAGGAAGCAACCTTGAGAGGAACCAGACTCAGCAGGGCCCATCCTTCTTGGGTGGCCTGGAGGATACTTTAAATAAATACACGATTTACACAAATCATACAAACACAGAATTAAATGATCTAAAAATCATAACTGGTAATAAATAGATAAATAAACAATTAAATAATAATAGAGTTGTTATCCGCTCTAGTCTTCAATAAAGTCTGTAGTGATTTCTTGTCGTTGCAATTACTCCAGACCCGTCACATCTGACAGGAGCAGCATCGTTGTCCCGGCAGTCTCGACTTTAATCCTTAACCTCGGCGGGTAAACAGGTTTCCATCAGAATGCCCTCCTGACATTCTGACATTCTGACATCAACATTGTCCTGACATTATCAAGCAAGTTTCTGAGGATATTGTCATTGTTGGCTGTGGGGGTCACCATGTAACTCCTAAGGGCTTGTATGATCTTGATGTTACTGTCTATGGGTGTAGAATGGTTATTCCTGCACTAGTTGTACCAGGCCAAACAGAGCAGATGATCTTGGGCAGCAATGCAATCAAGCACCTGTTAACGTCCTTGAAAGACACTGATAGTTATTGGAAGTTAATGTCCTTACCATGCAGTGATCAGAATGATGAGCTCTGTCAATTCATGTCTCTGTTGTCCAATACAGAAAGATGGAGGTGTGGTCCTGTTCCTGATAAGGTGGGCACAATACAGGTTAAAAAATGTGTGACGCTTGAACCACAGAGTGAACATCTTGTCTGGGGCAGGTTACCTAATTCGTCTTCAATGTCTGCAGGCAGCACAGTAATTGTTGAACCTACTCAGTCGAAAGCCTGGCCTAAACACATCTTTGTTGGGAGGGTTGTTACACCTTTATGGGGTGATAGATGGGTGCCTGTCAAAGTAATCAATCCCACTAATCACGCCGTAGTTTTAAAGAGAAATGCAAAGATTGCTGATGTTTCCCCCTGTATTGCAGTGGAAGATTTATCCAGTCCCACTGAAGTCCACTGTGGCACGCAGTGCACGCAAAATGTACAGTTACAGCCCAGGTCAGAGGAGGACATGGCACATGTTTTAGAGACGCTGGGATTAATGGATCTGGACTTAAAATCATGTGAGGTGTCACTAGAGTGCAAGGACAAACTGCTTCGACTCATTAAGCAGTATGAATCAGTGTTTTCCAGACACAAAATGGACTGTGGTGAAGCCAAGGGCTTTGTACATCGCATTCACTTGTTTGATGATAAACCTTTCCGATTGCCATACCGACGCATTCCTCCGAGTCATTACGGAAAGCTGAGAACTGCTTTAAATGAAATGGAAGAAAGAGGTATTATACAAAAGTCACACAGTGAATATGCATCACCACTCGTTCTGGTGTGGAAGAAAAACGGTGATCTTAGAATTTGCACTGACTTTAGATGGCTTAATGCTAGAACAGTGAAGGACGCCCACCCACTACCTCATCAAGCAGATTCTTTAGCTGCACTTGGTGGGAACGCATTCTTCTCCACCATGGATCTCACATCAGGCTTTCATAACATTCCGCTACATGAGGACGACAGGAAGTATACTGCATTTTCATCTCCCTTTGGGCTGCATGAATATACTCGTCTTCCTCAAGGTCTGTGTAACAGTCCTGCTACGTTCATGCGTATGATGATGTCTATATTCAGTGATCAGAACTTTACAAGCCTGCTTTGTTACTTAGATGATCTTTTGGTGTTTGGTCCAACTAAAGAGACTGCACTTCAGAGGTTGCAGATGGTGTTCTCCCGTCTTGCAGAACACAACCTAAAATTTGCACCTAAAAAATACAAAAACCCCTGTTGAGCAAGCCGAGGGCGACTGTGGCAAGGAAAAACTCCCTGAAAATTACAGGAAGAAACCTTGAGAGGAACCAGACTCAGCAGGGCCCATCCTTCTTGGGTGGCCTGGAGGATACTTTAAATAAATACACGATTTACACAAATCATACAAACACAGAATTAAATGATCTAAAAATCATAACTGGTAATAAATAGATAAATAAACAATTAAATAATAATAGAGTTGTTATCCGCTCTAGTCTTCAATAAAGTCTGTAGTGATTTCTTGTCGTTGCAATTACTCCAGACCCGTCACATCTGACAGGAGCAGCATCGTTGTCCCGGCAGTCTCGACTTTAATCCTTAACCTCGGCGGGTAAACAGGTTTCCATCAGAATGCCCTCCTGACATTCTGACATTCTGACATCAACATTGTCCTGACATTATCAAGCAAGTTTCTGAGGATATTGTCATTGTTGGCTGTGGGGGTCACCATGTAACTCCTAAGGGCTTGTATGATCTTGATGTTACTGTCTATGGGTGTAGAATGGTTATTCCTGCACTAGTTGTACCAGGCCAAACAGAGCAGATGATCTTGGGCAGCAATGCAATCAAGCACCTGTTAACGTCCTTGAAAGACACTGATAGTTATTGGAGGTTAATGTCCTTACCATGCAGTGATCAGAATGATGAGCTCTGTCAATTCATGTCTCTGTTGTCCAATACAGAAAGATGGAGGTGTGGTCCTGTTCCTGATAAGGTGGGCACAATACAGGTTAAAAAATGTGTGACGCTTGAACCACAGAGTGAACATCTTGTCTGGGGCAGGTTACCTAATTCGTCTTCAATGTCTGCAGGCAGCACAGTAATTGTTGAACCTACTCAGTCGAAAGCCTGGCCTAAACACATCTTTGTTGGGAGGGTTGTTACACCTTTATGGGGTGATAGATGGGTGCCTGTCAAAGTAATCAATCCCACTAATCACGCCGTAGTTTTAAAGAGAAATGCAAAGATTGCTGATGTTTCCCCCTGTATTGCAGTGGAAGATTTATCCAGTCCCACTGAAGTCCACTGTGGCACGCAGTGCACGCAAAATGTACAGTTACAGCCCAGGTCAGAGGAGGACATGGCACATGTTTTAGAGACGCTGGGATTAATGGATCTGGACTTAAAATCATGTGAGGTGTCACTAGAGTGCAAGGACAAACTGCTTCGACTCATTAAGCAGTATGAATCAGTGTTTTCCAGACACAAAATGGACTGTGGTGAAGCCAAGGGCTTTGTACATCGCATTCACTTGTTTGATGATAAACCTTTCCGATTGCCATACCGACGCATTCCTCCGAGTCATTACGGAAAGCTGAGAACTGCTTTAAATGAAATGGAAGAAAGAGGTATTATACAAAAGTCACACAGTGAATATGCATCACCACTCGTTCTGGTGTGGAAGAAAAACGGTGATCTTAGAATTTGCACTGACTTTAGATGGCTTAATGCTAGAACAGTGAAGGACGCCCACCCACTACCTCATCAAGCAGATTCTTTAGCTGCACTTGGTGGGAACGCATTCTTCTCCACCATGGATCTCACATCAGGCTTTCATAACATTCCGCTACATGAGGACGACAGGAAGTATACTGCATTTTCATCTCCCTTTGGGCTGCATGAATATACTCGTCTTCCTCAAGGTCTGTGTAACAGTCCTGCTACGTTCATGCGTATGATGATGTCTATATTCAGTGATCAGAACTTTACAAGCCTGCTTTGTTACTTAGATGATCTTTTGGTGTTTGGTCCAACTAAAGAGACTGCACTTCAGAGGTTGCAGATGGTGTTCTCCCGTCTTGCAGAACACAACCTAAAATTTGCACCTAAAAAATACAAAAACCCCTGTTGAGCAAGCCGAGGGCGACTGTGGCAAGGAAAAACTCCCTGAAAATTACAGGAAGAAACCTTGAGAGGAACCAGACTCAGCAGGGCCCATCCTTCTTGGGTGGCCTGGAGGATACTTTAAATAAATACACGATTTACACAAATCATACAAACACAGAATTAAATGATCTAAAAATCATAACTGGTAATAAATAGATAAATAAACAATTAAATAATAATAGAGTTGTTATCCGCTCTAGTCTTCAATAAAGTCTGTAGTGATTTCTTGTCGTTGCAATTACTCCAGACCCGTCACATCTGACAGGAGCAGCATCGTTGTCCCGGCAGTCTCGACTTTAATCCTTAACCTCGGCGGGTAAACAGGTTTCCATCAGAATGCCCTCCTGACATTCTGACATTCTGACATCAACATTGTCCTGACATTATCAAGCAAGTTTCTGAGGATATTGTCATTGTTGGCTGTGGGGGTCACCATGTAACTCCTAAGGGCTTGTATGATCTTGATGTTACTGTCTATGGGTGTAGAATGGTTATTCCTGCACTAGTTGTACCAGGCCAAACAGAGCAGATGATCTTGGGCAGCAATGCAATCAAGCACCTGTTAACGTCCTTGAAAGACACTGATAGTTATTGGAAGTTAATGTCCTTACCATGCAGTGATCAGAATGATGAGCTCTGTCAATTCATGTCTCTGTTGTCCAATACAGAAAGATGGAGGTGTGGTCCTGTTCCTGATAAGGTGGGCACAATACAGGTTAAAAAATGTGTGACGCTTGAACCACAGAGTGAACATCTTGTCTGGGGCAGGTTACCTAATTCGTCTTCAATGTCTGCAGGCAGCACAGTAATTGTTGAACCTACTCAGTCGAAAGCCTGGCCTAAACACATCTTTGTTGGGAGGGTTGTTACACCTTTATGGGGTGATAGATGGGTGCCTGTCAAAGTAATCAATCCCACTAATCACGCCGTAGTTTTAAAGAGAAATGCAAAGATTGCTGATGTTTCCCCCTGTATTGCAGTGGAAGATTTATCCAGTCCCACTGAAGTCCACTGTGGCACGCAGTGCACGCAAAATGTACAGTTACAGCCCAGGTCAGAGGAGGACATGGCACATGTTTTAGAGACGCTGGGATTAATGGATCTGGACTTAAAATCATGTGAGGTGTCACTAGAGTGCAAGGACAAACTGCTTCGACTCATTAAGCAGTATGAATCAGTGTTTTCCAGACACAAAATGGACTGTGGTGAAGCCAAGGGCTTTGTACATCGCATTCACTTGTTTGATGATAAACCTTTCCGATTGCCATACCGACGCATTCCTCCGAGTCATTACGGAAAGCTGAGAACTGCTTTAAATGAAATGGAAGAAAGAGGTATTATACAAAAGTCACACAGTGAATATGCATCACCACTCGTTCTGGTGTGGAAGAAAAACGGTGATCTTAGAATTTGCACTGACTTTAGATGGCTTAATGCTAGAACAGTGAAGGACGCCCACCCACTACCTCATCAAGCAGATTCTTTAGCTGCACTTGGTGGGAACGCATTCTTCTCCACCATGGATCTCACATCAGGCTTTCATAACATTCCGCTACATGAGGACGACAGGAAGTATACTGCATTTTCATCTCCCTTTGGGCTGCATGAATATACTCGTCTTCCTCAAGGTCTGTGTAACAGTCCTGCTACGTTCATGCGTATGATGATGTCTATATTCAGTGATCAGAACTTTACAAGCCTGCTTTGTTACTTAGATGATCTTTTGGTGTTTGGTCCAACTAAAGAGACTGCACTTCAGAGGTTGCAGATGGTGTTCTCCCGTCTTGCAGAACACAACCTAAAACTTGCACCTAAAAAATGCTCCTTCCTTAGACAATCTGTGAGGTTTCTTGGCCACATCATATGTGAGGATGGTGTTCAAACAGACCCAGAGAAGGTTAAGGCCATTAATGACATCCAGGCAACTGACCTCATGGAAGCTGACATGAAAACACCATGTGCAAAGAAAATCAGGTCATTTTTAGGTATGGTCATGTATTATCAGCACTTTATTGAGAGATGCTCTGCAAAGGCCAAGCCCCTTTTCAAGCTCACTGCTGAACCAGGCAAACATAACTCTGGGAAGGGAGGGCGAAATGCACCTAAGAAGGCAGGACACATCAAATTGTCTCCTTCTGATTGGTCTACAGCAGAGGTCACTAACAGGCGGACTGCGGTCCGGATCCGGACCCAGAAGCTGTCCCATACGGACCCGGACCTACAGCCAAAACAGAAAGTTATTATTTGAAACCTGACGGAGCGCTTCTATTTTAACCGGCGCAGCTTTTGTAGTCTTTACGGTAGCGGTTTAGCGGATGAGAAAACGCACAGACCAATCACGTGACACCCCTCAGCCAATCAAGTCTGTGCATTCCAGCCGGTAAACACTGCGACTCTACAGTGCAGACAGATGAGAGAGTTAGAGGCGAGTTACATGTGGAAAGACGGTGGAAAGAAAAAGAAAGATAGCGAACGTAGAAAAAACGAAGGGAGAGATACAGACGACTGTGCAGGAGAAAGTTGAGAAAAAGACGAGTGAGACAGAAGACAAATGGCGCTCTCCAAAAAAGAAACGTGTACAGCAAAAATACAGCATTTAATCCGTGATGGAGAGACTCATTTCTGTTCTTACTTCCCACTGGAGCACAATTTATTTTTATTTTCTCTTAATTTGATAAGAGAAAGGTTTGATAAGATGGGGCGGCCCGGGTCCTCTCTGTGTGGAGTTTGCATGTTCTCCCCGTGTTCGCGTGGGTTTACTCCAGGTGCTCCGGTTTCCTCCCACAGTACAAAGACGTGCAAGTGAGGTGAATTGGAGACACTAAATTGTCCATGACTGTATTCGATATAAACTTGTGACCTGATGAACCTTGTGTAATGAGTAAATACTGTTCCTGTCATGATGTAACCAAAGTGTAAAACATGACGTTAAAATCCTAATAAACAAACAGACATCTGATTTGACAGTCAGTTATTGATTACATGCAGATGTTGATACAACTACTAGGCTATTTATATATAATATACATCAATATATATGTTATATATACTGTATATATATATATATATATATATATACAGTATATATATATAGTTAAACATTCCGGACCTTTGCTTTAAGAAATTTTCTCTAACTGGACCTCTTTACATTTTAGTTGAATACCCCTGGTCTACAGAATGTCAAGAGGCATTCGAGTCTCTGAAACTTGACATCGTGACAAGTGTCACTCTGGCCCATCCTAACTTCAATGAGCCTTTCATTTTGGCTGTGGACGCTTCATTTGATGGAATCGGAGCTGTCCTCTCTCAAATGTCACCTGGTGCAAAAATAGCTAGACCCGTGGCTTTTGTGAGTAAAACACTGTCCAGATCTCAGATTAACTACCCTGCACATAGGCTTGAATTTCTTGCGCTAAAATGGGCGATTTGTGACAAATTTAGCCATTGGCTAAAAGGCAGACACTTCATAGTTTGGACTGACAACAACCCCTTAACATATATTCTGACCAAACCTCGACTTGACGCATGTGAACAATGGTGGATATCTAAGCTTGCTTCCTACAGCTTTGACCTGAAGTACATACCTAGTCCCAAGAATGTTGTTGCTGATGCCTTAGATCGGGAGCCATTTGTTCAGTCGTGCGTCAGTCATCGCCTGGTATCAGAGCCCTATACTGCTCTTCTCAACCAAGTTAATGGTGTGAGTGGTGGAACTGTCCAAGACGCCTTCAGGTTCTCCAACAACTGTCAAGTGGTTCAGAACTCAAGTGATAATTCAGCTGAAGGGATGGTGGATGAACCTACACTGCCTGTTGCAGAGGGCTCAATAGCAGCAGGTGAGATTGATGCCTTGTTCAGTGCACAGTGTACTGGTGGTGTGAGTCAAATGATTGGAACAGGCCCAAATGTTCCTACACTTCAGAAGGAAGATCCGAGCACTACTCTTCCACAAAGCCGACTGCTCACTATGCAAGAGCAAGATGGCGCTATAGGCAGAGCCATGTTTTACGGGCAGAGACACAAGCGTCCCACCAAGCGTGAGCGAGCTGCTGAGCCTCGTAGTGCCATCAAGCTTCTTAGACATTGGAAGAAATTTACCATTAGGAATGGTATGTTGTATAAGACAAGAAAAGACCATCGCACAAACAAGAAGCTTTTCCTGTTTGTAGTCCCTGACTCTTTGAAACAAGAGGTTCTACGTGGCCTACATGATGCAGCGGGTCACCAAGGTCAGTCTCGCACACTGTCCCTAGCCAGGCAAAGATTTTTTTGGAGTGGCATGGAGCGTGATGTTATGAACCATGTTAAGTCCTGTGACCGATGCATTGTGGGAAAGACACCAGAACCACATGCTTGTGCTCCACTCACAAACATCACTACCACTGAGCCAGTGGAACTAGTCTGCATAGACTTTTGGACTGCAGAGCAAGGTAATAAGTCTGTGGATGTGCTTGTCGTTACAGATCACTTTTCCAAGATGGCACACGCTTTTCCTTGCAAGAACCAATCTGCTAAACAAGTTGCACGGCGTCTTTGGAATGACTTCTTTCTCGTTTATGGTTTTCCAAAGCGCATTCATTCTGACCAAGGTGCCAATTTCGAAAGCAAACTCATAAAAGAACTACTTGAGATGGCTGGAGTTCAAAAGTCACACACAACGCCTTATCATCCTATGGGGAATGGCATTACAGAAAGATTTAACAGGACACTTGGCAATATGATCAGGTCTTTGCCTTCACAGTCCAAAGCAAAGTGGCCCAACATGCTGAATCTTTTGACTTTCTGTTACAACTGCACAGAACACGAAACCACTGGGTTTGCGCCATTCTATCTTATGTTTGGGAGGATTCCTAGACTTCCCATTGACGTCATGTTTCAGCATGCCGTTGACAGCAATGGTGACATAGTCAGTCATCTTGAGTTTGTGACTCATCTAAAGAGAGACTTGCATGAGGCAGCTCAAATTGTGCAAAAGAACACCGTCAAAGAGCAGACACGTCATGCTAAGCTGTATGACAAGAAGGTGAAAGGTTCTCCCTTGGCAGTTGGGGATAGAGTGCTTCTTGCCAACAGAGGTGAAAGAGGGAAGCGTAAGATTGCAGACAAATGGGAGTCAACCCCATATGAAGTCATGTCTGTGAGACCAGCCATCAATGTCTACAGAGTTAGAGATTCTCTGACAGGCAAAGAAAAGGTTGTACACAGGAACCTTATGCTACCTGTTAATTTCTTACCTCTGGATGGTAATGTAGATGCGCAGTCTGATGATAAGACTTCCATTAATGAACAAGATGCTGCTGTGCCTAATGAGGTAGAAGGAAGCGGTGATCGTACAATGTCATGGCTCATGCAATGTGATGATGATGGTGAATCACATGTGAATGATGACACAGAGCGTCAGTGCTTACCAGACCAACTCGATGAAGCACCTGACACAGCGTCTTCCTTTGACTCTTCACTTAGTATTTCTAACCAGTCAGCTAGCAGTCATCATAGTGTTGACAATGTTAACAACTCGCCTCAGTCATCCCTTGTTTCTCTTGATCACGTTCAGTCACATTCAGACACATCACACTCTCAGGAACTTGTGATCTGCACACAGCCTACTACAGCTTGCACTAGGGTTGGTAGAATCGTTAGACCTCCCAATCGTCTTATTTGTGAGATTTTTAGCTTTGCATAGCTCGAATTCTACTGTCAGTACTTTGTTTACTTTTACAGTACTTTGTTTACTTTTCTGAAGGATGTACTTTCAGTATATATCAGTATATATCTCCGGTTTTGGGTACGCTGTGCGCTTGTGTTGCTGATGCTCCATTTTCGGTTTCTCATAGCTGGATTTTCTTTTCTTTTTTTCTTTTTTTCACTCTTTTTCGGATATTTCTCAGTTTTTTTTGCTGTTTTTCATGTAGCTTGGTACTTAACGGCGATACCGCTGTGATACCGCTGCCGCTACTGTTTGTTTACGTGGGCATGCTGCTATTTCGTGCGGCTGAAGTAGCGGCTGAAGTAGCAGTTCTACCAGTTTTACCAGCTATGGCCCTTTTATTTTTCATCTCTGCTGCAACTGACATCATCTGATGACCACTGCTACCTGCTGAGTAGCCAGCTGCTGCGCTTCCTCTCAGTTAACCTCGCCGGTGACTGTGCTTGGCTGTCTGGCTGCGAGCCTTCTCCTAGGACGTCCTGCATAAGCCTCAACTGTGGTGAGTGGGTCATCTCTCGTTCACTCGTTTGTGTGCTGTCAGCTTTCCCTCAGTTATATCGCTAGCTGAGCGACTGTTTGATTGTATGTGGGTACTTGCCACTAGGTCGGCTAACGTAGTTTTTCCAGATTTTGCCATCAGCTACTTTCACCTGTGTAGTGTGACTGTGAGGTTGTGCTGCTGCTGCAAACTCTTTTTTGCTTAATTTCTGTTTTGAACTGTTATTTTGGCTACTGACCTTTCATATATGGTGCATTATGCCATCTGCTGGCTTTATGCTCTTCGCCATCTCCGTTTTTTCATTGTTTGGTCACTCCATTGCAATTCTTGGAATCCCAGACTGCAATAACTACGCTGCTTCCTCCGATGGCTACTTCCATGTTTATTCTTCAACTGAACTTCTTCACCTACGATCCTGCTATCACCTTGATTCTGCAACTTATAGCTTCTGCCGTAGTATTGGAATTCTACGGCGCCCACGCTATATTCATCGCGGCCGTAGGAGGCATCACTCTCAACGTGCGACCCTGTTTCACAGCTATCAATCTTCTGTCTCGGCTATTCCAGTCATCTGGTCTACGGTTCGCCGGCCTAAGAAGAGCTCCAAGTGGTCATCGCAGCGTGCGGCTCCGAGGGTCCTTCGCGAGTTTCCTCGATCTGCCACATCCTCGTCACCGCATATACCCTCCCAGTCCACAACATCCCAAAATAGACTGTTTACCCTCGCACTTTTCAACTGTCGATCACTTTCGGACAAAGCTGCCTTAATCTGTGATCGCATTGCTCATTACCATGTTGATCTCCTGTTCCTCACCGAGACTTGGCAATTGCCAGACGAATACTTTCATCTGAACATTGCTACACCATCTGGTTTTAGACATTTCTCGTCACCAAGATTAACTGGTAGGGGGGGAGGTCTAGCTGTGTTTTTTCCTAACAGTGTCAATGTAAGGCTATGCGAGTCCCAGTTGGTCTCGTCTTTCGAGTACATGATCGTTAAGATCCTCGGTCGTATCACAACATATATAGTATTGGTATACCGTCCTCCCAAGAACTCTATCTCTGTATTTATGTCTGAGCTGGCTGAAGTTCTAAATTTCATCAGTGCAACCTCTACTTCCATAGTCCTGTTGGGTGACTTTAACATCCATCTCGACGTTAACTCTTCCCCCGCTGCCGCAGACTTTTTGTCACTGTTGAATTGTTTTGATCTCCAGCAGTATGTAACTTTTCCAACACCTAAACAAGGCCACATTTTAGATCTCATATGTGCAACTGGCAATGTTGTCAGTAATGTGTCTGGTCATATTACTGGTGTCTCTGACCATCTTTTTATTACTTTCTGTCTCTCTCTTCCTATTACCAAATCCTCTCCGAAGACATTAATTTCCTATCGAAATTATTCTGCTATCAGTCCTCAATCCCTCATGGCTACTCTGGAACACTCAAACTTTACCAGTATTACTTCTGTAGGCTTACTGGTGGAGGCTGTCTCACTTTACCATCAATCGATCGCATCTGCCATTGAGGTCCTAGCTCCGGTGAAAACCAGGTATGTTCCACGGTCCCACTCCTCTCCCTGGTTCTCCCCGGAACTACGTGTATTAAAAACTACTGGTAGACGGTTAGAGCGTCTATACAGGAAAACCAGGTCATCCGTGCATTCCATTGCTTTTTCTGCTCACCTAGACAAATATAAAGCGGCACTTAATGCTGCTCGAACTACTTACCTTACTGATAAATTTAAGATAGCAGGACAAGACCCCTCTCACTTATTTTCTACTGTCAAGAGGCTACTGCATCCCCCATCTGACTCTTCTCCCGCTTCACGGGAGCTTTGTAATTCTTTTTTGACATTTTTTGAGGATAAGGTCTCTACTATTTATAAGACTTTATCAAATTCTACAAATCAAACTCTGTTTACTGTTCCTTCACTCTCTTCTCCTAGTTCTCTGTCATCTTTCACTGCTGTCGATTCTTCTGCTATTTTAAAGATCTTGGCCGCTTCAAAGCCCACTACCTCATTTCTTGACCCCGCTCCTACTTATCTTCTGAAATCCTGTGACTCGCTCTTAGCTGCTCCTATCTGTCATCTTGTCAATCTCTCACTCTCTTCTGGTTCTGTCCCTTCTGATCTTAAAACTGCCGCTGTCACTCCCATCCTAAAGAAACCGGGTCTGGACAGATCTGTGTTAAACAACTTCAGACCAATCTCGAATCCTCCATTCCTTTCTAAGGTTCTCGAAAAAGTCGTAGCTTCTCAGCTTCTTGACTTTATGAGCACAAATAATCTGTTTGAAACTTTCCAGTCAGGTTTTCGTTCCCAACACAGTTCTGAGACTGCTCTACTCTATGTGCTGAACGATCTAATACGTTCCTCGGACTCTGGTTTTGTCTCGTCTCTTCTTCTTCTAGATCTCTCTGCTGCCTTCGATACGGTTAACCACAACATCCTTCTGTCTCGTCTGTCTGATATTGGGATTTCTGGCATTGTACTCTCCTGGTTCAAATCCTATCTATCTGACAGGCATTTTTTCATTCGCTTGGATAATCATGTTTCCGACACTGCTTTGGTGAAACAAGGGGTACCGCAAGGCTCTGTACTGGGGCCTCTTCTTTTCATTATTTATATCATTCCACTTGGTTCCATCATACGCAGACATGGTCTTAACTTTCACTGCTACGCAGACGATACCCAACTCTACCTTGCCTTCAAACCATCCATCTCTTTTCCTCCCGCCTCGCTCACCTTGTGTATCCAGGAACTTCAATCCTGGCTGCATTCAAATTTCTTGCTGCTTAATCCCCTTAAGACTGAGCTTCTTTACGTGGGCACTAAAACTTCACTTTCCTCTTTCACAAACTCTCCCCTCCTCATTGGGAATGTTTCCATCACACCTTCCAGCTGTGTACGCAATCTTGGTGTTCTGTTTGACCCTCTGCTTTCATTCGGTCCTCATGTGAAATCACTATCCAAATCAGCCTTCCTTCAGCTTCGCAATATTACTCGTCTCCGTCCATATCTTTCATTTGAGGTGGCGGAAACACTGATACACGCTTTTGTCACCAGCCGTTTGGACTACTGCAATTCTTTATTGCACGGACTTCCCGCCAAAACCCTCCGTCCCCTGCAAACCATACAAAATGCAGCTGCTCGGGTCCTGACATTTACCCGAAAGTTTGACCACATCACCCCTGTTTTGGAAGAACTACATTGGCTGCCAATTTCCATGCGCATTAAATATAAAATTCTGGTCATGACTTTTAAAGCACTTCATGGTCTCGCTCCCGCCTATCTTACTAAACTCCTCACACGCCACACACCATCACGCAGACTAAGGTCATCAGACAAAAATCAGCTCTCTGTTCCTAGATTTAGGATGTCCACTATGGGTGGCAGGTCCTTCAGCGTTGCCGCCCCAACACTCTGGAACTCTCTGCCCTCGACTCTTCGCTCTATTTCTTCTTTTTCTGCTTTCAAGTTTTAGTTCAAGAGGTGTATAGGGCATCTTTTGTGTCTGTGTTGAGTAAGGGGCTAGGTACCACTTCTTGCTCACACACTCCTTTAAGGAGAATTTTTCTAATTGACTTGCAAACAGATATGTTCCATAGTGTACACATTTTGTTGTATTTCTTTCTTTCGTCAGTTATGTCACGACAGTTTTTTTCTCTCGCTTTGTCATAATGTTTCACCCATTTGCCAGAATTTCAGGCGGGTGTATGTAACAGTGTAAAAAGATGCTTATGTTTATGTGTATAGTTATGAAATTCTTGCAAATGAGTTTAGCGCCATCTTTTGGTCACATGCCGCCAGCACGTTTTTCTATATAACCAGTTGAATGCTGGGAGATCCACAGCAGATAGACGGAGCAGTGCTGTGGGCTGGCTGATCATTCTTTGTAATATCTATGTGGTTGCTGAACTCATTGCAGGCAGATGAATAAAGAAACCCTTCATCCACCAACCAGTGTCATGTGATAAAGGACAGGACGAGACACTAAAGGTCACACACGCACGCGTGCACTCAGGTGACACAGTCTTTTCCCGATCGTGTATTAAATCCGTTATCTGATATACAATCTAGCGCACTGTGTAGGGAACATAAATCAATTGTCTAATATACTGTCTAGTGCTCTAAGTAGGAAACATAAATCTATGACCGAATATACAATTTAGTGCACTATGTAGGGAACATAATTAATTATGTAATCCACTATCTAGTGCACTATGTAAGGAACACAAATCATCATCTAGTTATACTTTCTAGTGCACTATGTAGTGAAAATGGATTCGTTATCTAATACACTATCTAGTGCACTTTGTAGGGAACATAAATTCATATCTAAAATACTACATAGTGCACTATGTAGGGAACATAAATCCGTTATCTGATATACAATTTAGTGCACTATATAGGGAACCTAAATCCGTTAAATAATGCGCTACCTAAAACATTATGTAAAAAACATAAGTCTATTATCTAGTACACTATCTAGTGTAAGCACTAAGTAAGGAACATAAATTCTTTTCTAATATACAATCTAGTGCACTATGTAGGGAACATAAATCTATTATCTTGCACACGATCTAGTGCACTATGTAGTACACATTAATTTGACGCGAACAGTTAGCTTAGTAGCTCATTTAGCAGCTCCTAAAAGTTC
Source organism: Trichomycterus rosablanca (assembly GCF_030014385.1). Classification (NCBI taxonomy): domain Eukaryota; kingdom Metazoa; phylum Chordata; class Actinopteri; order Siluriformes; family Trichomycteridae; genus Trichomycterus; species Trichomycterus rosablanca. The sequence continues at coordinate 24,193,257 of NC_086002.1, forward strand.
TGTTATCACCCATATCCTTTGGTGTGTGCGAGAGGTTTTTTATGTTTTTTTGAGGAGGGGGGGGGGGGGGGGGGGTTGTCTGATGTGCCAACATACCTGAGAAAAATGTTAATGTTTCCAATACATCTGAATATCAACAATACAATATCAATACAGAATATCAACAAACTACCAATGCTAAGTGTAATTAGCAATATAATATCAATATGGAGACTTTTTAACGAATGTACCAACAGAACTGAGGAAAATTTTATATCCTTGTAATGACGTCATTGATCACGCAGTCATCCCATCTGCACTTTACTTTTATACACAAGCACGCTACAAAAGCGAATTCAGCTCACCTAAAGATGCACACATTGCAGCTCATTGTGAGAGAGAAAGGAGAAGGTCTGTTCAGACGCCATAAATAGGACTGTGAATGTAAGTGATTCTGGTGGTAAAGAATCCCAGTAGTCCTGGTGAACATTTTCACCCAGCTTGTAAATATTGTATATATGTTTGTAAATAGTATTGAGTAACTTGGAGCACCTGTAAATAGTGAAAGTAAACACGTCTGGTTGGAACAGAAGTCCCTTGTGCAGTGGTTTTCCTCGCTCCTGTCCTTGACAGCTATGACTATGCAGTTCACAACATCACAATCCTCAATGGAGCTGAACACAGAATTCCAGTAATCAATCAATGCTAAGTGTAAAAATTGATATATTATGATATCACTAGCTGTTCACCCCTTCCCCAGCGTGAACGTGAAGGATGCATTGTGTGAAATATATGGAGCTATATAGGAATAAGGTTCAACATGTAGATATTTTATTAACAAACAAGTAATAACAAGCAAAATACATAAATGACCATATGAAAACATCAGATTGTACCAAACTAATTGTACCAAGTTATATAAGCCTAACCATGAAAATGTGTGAAAAAAGTTATATAAGTAACATCTGCGGCAACATATAAAAAAAATAATAAATTTTAATACATTTATTGGCGCCTTTGAAAACACTCAAGGACACCTATAAATACAAAACATCTGTACATAATTAATGACAAAGATTAAGGGTAGGCTAGTTTAAAGAAGTACGTTTAAGGTATGTTTTGAAACTAGGGAATGAATCAATGGTGCGAATGTCAGGAGGGAGAGAGTTCCAGAGATGTGGGGCAGAGTAGCCCCAATAGTAGACAGACCAAAGGAGTAGATAATTGGACAGATGAAGATCTGAGTGTACAGCAAGGAGTGTAGACATGAAGAAGATCAGAGAGATATGGAGGTGCTAAATTATGGAGGAGCTTTGAATGTAAGGAGGAGGATTTTAAATATGATGTGATACTGGACAGGAAGCCAGTGAAGCTGCTTGAGAACTGGAGTAACATGTTGAGTGGAAGGTTCTAGAGATAATACGAGGGGCAGAATTCTGAACTAACTGAAGTTTATGTATAGCTTTATGAGGTAGACCAAAAAGGAGAGAGTTACAATAATCAATTCGGGATGTGACCAGGGCATGAACAAGAACAGCAGCACTTCTAGGAGAAAGGAATGGACGTAGATGATTTATGATACGTAAATGGAAATAAGCAGATCGTGTGATATTGTTAATATGTGCATGAAATGAAAGATTGTGAGTGGAAGAAGAGACGAGTTCTCTATCATCACTGAGAATTTGTTAGAATTAGAAATAGAATATTTAAAAAATAACAGAGGCCCCAGGACAGAGCCCTGAGGGACACATAACAGGAGATGACTGTGAATGAAAGTTTCTGAGTTGAACATACTGTACACGTCCAGAAATGTATGAAGAAAACCAATCAAGCACAGTAAGTAAGCATCACTAAGACCAATAAATGCTAGCTGATCCAATATCTTTTTTTTTCCAATTCACTTCCACTATTAGCTGATAGCATTCACTTACATCAGGCTCTAAACCTCCTGGTTCTACCCATTATTCACTCCACTACAGATAATCACATATTGTTTTTCAGTAATAGTTTAACCTAAAGATTTATACTTTTATTATTACTATTTTCTTTAATAATGTAATAAGTTAATAACTTAATAATTATGTAATTTTATGTTTTATGTGTTAAAAGTTCAATAAATATTTGAATGATTCAGAATATAGCGCTGTGAATTTGATTCCCTGAGTGAGAGAAATAATCGACCTAACAAACTGATCTGTTATAAATCTGGATTTCCTGGTAATTTCCCTAAAAACTGACAGTGGTGCCCTGTAATTAATTATTAGCTATTAATTTATTAATTTAGCTTGTTTGGTACAATCTGATATGTCACACTTGTGTCTAAACACTGATAAATGAGCAAAGCAGCTCCAACACTGACAGCATCATTTCTGTGAAATGTGAATGCACTGGTGTTTTTTAAGATATTCCTGTCTATTAAAGCTCTTCTTACACTCTGAGCACTGATATGGTTTTACTCCAGTGTGAATGCGCTGGTGTATTTTGAGAGTACTCTGTTGATTAAAACTCTTTCCACACTGTGAGCACTGATACAGTTTCTCTCCAGTGTGAATGTGCTGGTGTCCTTTGAGACCACTCTGGAACCTAAAGCTCTTTCCACACTGTGAGCATTGATACGGTTTCTCTCCAGTGTGAATGCGCTGGTGTATTTTGAGATTACTTTGTGTAATAAAACTCTTTCCACACTGTGAGCACTGATACGGTTTCTCTCCAGTGTGAATGCGCTGGTGTTTTTTGAGATCACTCTGTTCAATAAAACTCTTCCCACACTGTGAGCACTGATACGGTTTCTCTCCAGTGTGAATGCGCTGGTGTGATTTGAGATGACTCCGATAATTAAAACTCTTTCCACACTGTGAGCACTGATACGGTTTCTCCCTAGTGTAAATGTGCTGGTGTTTTTTAAGTTGACTCTGACAATAAAAACTCTTTCCACACTGTGAGCACTGATATGGTTTCTCTTCAGTGTGAATGTGCTGGTGTCTTTTAAGTTGACTCTGACAATAAAAACTCTTTCCACACTGTGAGCACTGATACGGTTTCTCTCCAGTGTGAATGCGCTGGTGTTCTTTGAGAGCACACTGTGTATTAAAACTCTTCCCACACTGTGAGCACTGATATGGTTTCTCTCCAGCGTGAATGCGCTGGTGTTTTTTGAGATTACTCTGTTGATTAAAACTCTTTCCACACTGTGAGCACTGATACGGTTTCTCTCCAGTGTGAATGCGCTGGTGTATTTTGAGAGCACTTTGATGATTAAAACTCTTTCCACACTGTGAGCACTGATACGGTTTCTATCCAGTGTGAATGCGCTGGTGTATTTTAAGTTGACTCTGACAATTAAAACTCTTTCCACACTGTGAGCACTGAAATGGTTTCTCTTCAGTGTGAATGTGCTGGTGTCTTTTGAGTTGACTCTGACAATAAAAACTCTTTCCACACTGTGAGCACTGAAATGGTTTCACTCCAGTGTGAATGTGCTGGTGTTTTTTCAGATCATTTTGTTTATTAAAACGCTTTCCACACTCTGAGCACTGATATGGTTTCTCTCCAGTGTGAATGCGCTGGTGTCTTTTAAGAGCACCCCGGGTACTGAAGCTCTTCCCACACTGTGAGCAGACGTTTCCTTCTTCCTGTGTGGGACTGAGAGACGTGTTAATGCTGACAGTACCAGAGGACGTTTGCTGATTACTGGAGCTTCTGGTGGGCGTCAGATCCTCATGTTCAGTCTTAATCTTCACCAGAGTCTCATATTTAACATGGTTGCAGCTCTTGATGTGATTGTGGAGGTGATTTTGGGTTGTAGAGGAACGTGGACACGAGGAGCAGCAGAAATCCTTGTTCAGTTCTGAAGCAGAAAATAATCAAATACATTTATAACATTATAAATAATAAAATACATTTATAACATTATAAATAATCAAATACATTTATAACATAAATAATCAAATACATTTATAACATTATAAATCATCAAATACATTTATAACATTATAAATCATCAAATACATTTATAACATTATAAATCATCAAATACATTTATAACATTATAAATCATCAAATACATTTATAACATTATAAATAATAAAGATTGTTAGTAAATGTTAAACTGAGATCTGATGCTAAAGTCCTGTAACGTGATTCATCCTGTATTCATCATTTCCTGCTCACACTGATCTGCATGAGCACAATACAAGCTTTCACTGTATGATGCTTCATCCCAGCTGCCTCTGATTCTATTCAATCAAAATCTTATTTTACTCAAGATAAAAAATATCTTACTGAGTTCATCTTCATCTTCAGCTTCTTCCTTCTTCACAGATTTCATCTGGAAACCTCCACACTGTTGGTCCACTGGGGTGAGGTGTTCCTCAGGGATCGAGGTTCCTTCACCTGAAATTTCTTTGTTTTGTGAAGAAAAAAATAAGGTTGTTATTGTTGGTAGTAACGACCAACTTCTTCATTAAGCATTTAAGTTAGATCTAACAGACACGTACTTCTATACTATCTGTCAAAAAAGACGACCTATAAACCTTTGTTCACACAGGGTTTCAGCAGATTTAATAATAATAATAACAATACAACCCCAAATAAAAAAAAACTTGGAACAGTATGGAAAACAATAAAACACAGAGTTTCTTACACTGTCTTTGACTTTTATTTGATGTCAGACAGGATGCAGCTGAGATATTTCATCTTTTATCTGCTCAACTTCATTTCATTTATTAATAAACATCCATTCCTGCATTTCAGGTCTGAAACACAGTCCAAAAAAGGTTGAGACTGTTCTCTATTGGGGACAGGTCAGGACTGCAGGCAGGCCAGTCCAGTACCCGCACCCTCTTATTCCTCAGCCACGCCTTTGTAATGTGTGCAGCAGGTGGATTTGCATCGTCTTGTTAAAAAATGTTGGACATCCCTGGAAAAGACGACGTCTTGAAGGCAGCACATGTTGCTGATAACAGTCTGGATTCTTATCGTCTTTGGTCCAGATCACACACTGTCCATTTTTCCATAAAAAGACCTGAAATGCTGATGGACATTCATTTATACCGCTTTAAGTGTTGGTTTGGACCGTCCATTCGAATTCAACCAGCTACTTCCAGAGGTGAGCAGAACACCGCGTCCAAGCGAGCTGATAAAAATCTGAACCCTGACACAGAAGAGGATCATGGACTGCAGCTAAACCACAGCGTGGTGGAACTGATGAAGAGCTTCTGTGGTGATGTTTGCCTTTATGTAAACAAAACCTGCTGCATGGACTCTGTCATAGTTAATACCTACTGCTCTGCTGACCTGGAATACCTGGTTATAACGTGTAGACCCTTTATAACCAGGTATTATAACCACCAGAGGTTTCCTGCATTGTTACTGCTGCAGTTTATATCCCTCCAGATGCTAATGCTAATGCAGCTATAAAAGACCTTTGTGAACCCAGATGGAGTCTTTATTGTTTCTGGGGACTTTAATCACTGCAGTTTAAGATCTGGATTCCAAAGTTTCATCAGAAGGGGACTCAAAATTTTGGACCAAGTTTACACAAATGTTGCTGATGCCTACAAAGCTACCCCCCTCCCCCACCCGGGTCAGTCTGATCACCTGTCTTTGTTCCTGCTCCCCAAGTACACCCCAGTCATCAGACGTCTGATACCCACAATAAGGACAGTTAAGATCTGGACAGAAGCTGCAGACTCATCTCTCCAGGACCATCAGCACAAACAATCATGTATATATTAAATACAGTGTATCACAAAAGTGAGTACACCCCTCACATTTCTGCAGATATTTAAGTATATCTTTTCATGGGACAACACTGACAAAATGACACTTTGACACAATGAAAAGTAGTCTGTGTGCAGCTTATATAACAGTGTAAATTTATTCTTCCCTCAAAATAACTCAATATACAGCCATTAATGTCTAAACCACCGGCAACAAAAGTGAGTACACCCCTTAGTGAAAGTTCCTGAAGTGTCAATATTTTGTGTGGCCATCATTATTTCCCAGAACTGCCTTAACTCTCCTGGGCATGGAGTTTACCAGAGCTGCACAGGTTGCCACTGGAATGCTTTTCCACTCCTCCATGACGACATCACGGAGCTGGCGGATATTTGAGACTTTGCGCTCCTCCACCTTCCGCTTGAGGATGCCCCAAAGATGTTCTATTGGGTTTAGGTCTGGAGACATGCTTGGCCAGTCCATCACCTTTACCCTCAGCCTCTTCAATAAAGCAGTGGTCGTCTTAGAGGTGTGTTTGGGGTCATTATCATGCTGGAACACTGCCCTGCGACCCAGTTTCCGGAGGGAGGGGATCATGCTCTGCTTCAGTATTTCACAGTACATATTGGAGTTCATGTGTCCCTCAATGAAATGTAACTCCCCAACACCTGCTGCACTCATGCAGCCCCAGACCATGGCATTCCCACCACCATGCTTGACTGTAGGCATGACACACTTATCTTTGTACTCCTCACCTGATTGCCGCCACACATGCTTGAGACCATCTGAACCAAACAAATTAATCTTGGTCTCATCAGACCATAGGACATGGTTCCAGTAATCCATGTCCTTTGTTGCCATGTCTTCAGCAAACTGTTTGCGGGCTTTCTTGTGTAGAGACTTCAGAAGAGGCTTCCTTCTGGGGTGACAGCCATGCAGACCAATTTGATGTAGTGTGCGGCGTATGGTCTGAGCACTGACAGGCGTATGGTCTGAGCGCTGACCCCCCACCTTTTCAATCTCTGCAGCAATGCTGACAGCACTCCTGCGCCTATCTTTCAAAGACAGCAGTCGGATGTGACGCTGAGCACGTGCACTCAGCTTCTTTGGACGACCAACGCGAGGTCTGTTCTGAGTGGACCCTGCTCTTTTAAAACGCTGGATGATCTTGGCCACTGTGCTGCAGCTCAGTTTCAGGGTGTTGGCAAACTTCTTGTAGCCTTGGCCATCTTCATGTAGCGCAACAATTCGTCTTTTAAGATCCTCAGAGAGTTCTTTGCCATGAGGTGCCATGTTGGAACTTTCAGTGACCAGTATGAGAGAGTGTGAGAGCTGTACTACACACCTGCTGCCTATGCACACCTGAGACCTAGTAACACTAACAAATCACATGACATTTTGGAGGGAAAAGGACAAGCAGTGCTCAATTTGGACATTTAGGGGTGTAGTCTCTTAGGGGTGTACTCACTTTTGTTGCTGGTGGTTTAGACATTAATGGCTGTATATTGAGTTATTTTGAGGGAAGAATAAATTTACACTGTTATATAAGCTGCACACAGACTACTTTTCATTGTGTCAAAGTGTCATTTTGTCAGTGTTGTCCCATGAAAAGATATACTTAAATATCTGCAGAAATGTGAGGGGTGTACTCACTTTTGTGATACACTGTATATCAGCTTATATACTCGACTTTATTTATTCTCATTCATTACCCAATCATTCAGCCACTTGTATTCACCTGGCATTACTCTGTAATTATATACTAGTCTACACACTGTACAGTTGTCACACTGCTAGCCTCGGTGTGCTCATATGTGCCACGCCCCTCTTCTCTGTGTGCACACTCACTCCCCTGCCATGCCTCACAGGTGATTGGCTCCCTGAGCTAATCAGCCCCAGCTGCTCCTCATCAAGGAGCATTTATAAGGAGAGCTGGGGCAATGGGCAGGTTGGAGACTATTGCATGGTAACTCTGTCTGTTTGCTCCTGGTAACTCTGTCTGTTTGCTCCTGGTAACTCTGTCTGTTTGCTCCTGGTAACTCTGTCTGTTTGCTCCTGGTAACTCTGTCTGTTTGCTCCTGGTAACTCTGTCTTACCTTCCTCCTAGCTCCTGTCGGTCAGTTTAGCCTGTTCCTGTTATGGTAGCCTGTTTAGTCTGTTCATGCCTTGTTTAGTTCTGTTCATTCCTTGTTTCATCTGTTTAGTCCTTGTCTAGCCTGTTTAGTCATGTTTGCCTGTGTAGCTTTGTTAGCCTGTTTAGTTTAGTCCCTGTTTAGCCCCTGTCTATTAGCCTAGTCCTTGTTTGTTAGCCTGTGTGTACTAGCCTCCGTTTAGCCTTTGTTTAGTCCTGTCTAGTTCTTGTTTAGCTTAGGGTTTAGGTTTCCTGTGTGTTTAGTTTAGCTTTAGTTAGCTTAGCATAGGTTGTGTGTTTGGTTTTGTGTACCCTTGTCTTGTTCTACCCTGTCCTGTCTTATTATTAAAATATACCAGTCTGTCTCACATCTCTGCGTTTGTGTCCGCCCCTCCTGTCCGTCTAGCCCACACACCGTTACAGAATAGTCTCCCAAAGAGGACACAGCGAGATGTTTTTTGTCCATGTTTTTCCGGACTTCGGCTCCATGAGGTTTCCTCAAACCTTCCCGCTTAGTAGGCCAGCTCCATATGATGGAAGCGACTCAGGCGTCGAAGGCTTCCTTCTACAGAGCCAGCTCTACCTGCAGAACCTTCTGGACCCCCAGCCAGCTGAAATCGACAGGGTGCGATTTATGATGTCTCGGCTGAGGGGTGCTGCTCGTGAGTGGGCTAAGCAGCTTTGGTCTGACAGGGGAGTTGAGCTGAACTCGGTTAAGGTGTTTGAGGGCCTCATGAGAGCAAAATTTTCCTGCAGCAAAGCGCCAACTGCTAATGTGGTCCGGGTTCCAGTGTCTCCAGGGTCCAAACAGCTGACTTCTGACGCATATCCAGGGTCCAAGCAGCTGATTCCGGACGCCTCTCCAGTGTTTTCGCAGCTGACTCCAGTGTCTCCAGGGTCCAAACAGCTGACTTCTGACGCATATCCAGGGTCCAAGCAGCTGATTTCGCACGCCTCTCCAGTGTTTTCGCAGCTGAGTCCAGTTTCTCCAGGGTCCAAACAGCTGACTTTTGACGCATATCCAGGGTCCAAGCAGCTGATTTCGGATGCCTCTCCAGTGTTTTCGCAGCTGAGTCCAGTTTCTCCAGGGTCCAAACAGCTGACTTCTGACGCATATCCAGGGTCCAAGCAGCTGATTTCGGACGCCTCTCCGGTGTTTTCGCAGCTGAGTCCAGTGTCTCCAGGGTCCAAACAGCTGACTTTTGACGCATATCCAGGGTCCAAGCAGCTGATTTCGGACGCCTCTCCAGTGTTTTCGCAGCTGAGTGACTTTTCTCCAGTGTTTTCGCAGCTGAGTCCAGTTTCTCCAGGGTCCAAACAGCTGACTTTTGACGCCTCTCCAGGGTCCAAGCAGCTGATTTCGGATGACTCTCCAGTGTTTTCACAGCTGAGTCCGGTCTTTCCAGGGTCCAAACAGCTGACTTTTGACGCATATCCAGGGTCTAAGCAGCTGATTTTGGATGCCTCTCCAGTGTTTTCGCAGCTGAATGACGTTTCTCCAGTGTTTTCGCAGCTGACTTCGGGTGCCTCTCCAGGGTCTTCGCAGCTGAGTGACGTTTCTCTAGTGTTTTCGCAGTTAACTTTGGACGCCTCTCCAGGGTCCTCGCAGCTGAGTGACGTTTCTCTAGTGTTTTCGCAGTTAACTTTGGACGCCTCTCCAGGGTCCTCGCAGCTGAGTGACGTTTCTCTAGTGTTTTCGCAGTTAACTTTGGACGCCTCTCCAGGGTCCTCGCAGCTGAATGACGTTTCTCCAGTGTTTTCGCAGCTAACTTCGGACGCCTCTCCAGGGTCCACGCAGCTGAATGTTTCTCCAGTGTTTTCCCAAGTGACTTCGGACGCCTCTCCAGGGTCCTCGCAGCTGAATGATGTTTCTCCAGTGTTTTCGCAAGTGACTTTGGATACCTCCCCAGGGTTCTCACAGCTGAATCAAGGAGATTCTCAAGGATTTGTGCAGCTGAGTAATGACGTTTCTCCAGTGTTTTCGCATGTGACTTTGGACACCTCTCCAGGGTTCTCACAGCTGTTTCAAGAAGTTTCTCAAGGGTTTTTGCAGCTGATTCCGGACGCCTCTCCAGGGTCCTCACAGCTGAATCAAGTAGATTCTCAAGGATTTGTGCAGCTGATTAATGACGTTTCTCCAGTGTTTTTGCAGCTGACTCCGGACGCCTCTTCTCAAGGGTCCACGCAGCTGACTCCGGACGCCTCTTCTCAAGGGTCCACGCAGCTGACTCCGGACGCCTCTTCTCAAGGGTCCACGCAGCTGACTCCGGACGCCTCTTCTCAAGGGTCCACGCAGCTGACTTCGGACGCCTCTTCTCAAGGGTCCACGCAGCTGACTCCGGATGCTTCTTCTCAAGGGTCCTCGCAGCTGGCTCCCGAAGCCTCTTCGCCAGGCTCACCGCAGCTGACTCCCGAAGCCTCTTCGCCAGGCTCACCGCAGCTGACTCCCGAAGCCTCTTCGCCAGGCTCACCGCAGCTGACTCCCAAAGCCTCTTCGCCAGGCTCACCGCAGCTGACTCCCAAAGCCTCTTCGCCAGGCTCACCGCAGCTGACTCCCGAAGCCTCTTCGCCAGGCTCACCGCAGCTGACTCCCGAAGCCTCTTCGCCAGGCTCACCGCAGCTGACTCCCGAAGCCTCTTCGCCAGGCTCACCGCAGCTGACTCCCGAAGCCTCTTCGCCAGGCTCACCGCAGTTGATTTCTGTTCCCGAGTTGGTGTCCTCCGACGGCACTTCTGTTCCCGAGTTGGTGTCCTCCGACGGCACTTCTGTTCCCGAGTTGGTGTCCTCCGACGGCACTTCTGTTCCCGAGTTGGTGTCCTCCGACGGCACTTCTGTTCCCGAGTTGGTGTCCTCCGACGGCACTTCTGTTCCCGAGTTGGTGTCCTCCGACGGCACTTCTGTTCCCGAGTTGGTGTCCTCCGACGGCACTTCTGTTCCCGAGTTGGTGTCCTCCGACGGCACTTCTGTTCCCGAGTTGGTGTCCTCCGACGGCACTTCTGTTCCCGAGTTGGTGTCTTCCGACGGCACTTCTGTTCCCGAGTTGGTGTCTTCCGACGGCACTTCTGTTCCCGAGTTGGTGTCTTCCGACGGCACTTCTGTTCCTGAGTTGGTGTCCTCCGACGGCACTTCTGTTCCTGAGTGGGTGTCCTCCGACGGCACTTCTGTTCCTGAGTGGGTGTCCTCCGACGGCACTTCTGTTCCGGAGTTGGCGCCCCCTGATGGCGCTCCTGTTCCAGAGTTGGTGTCCTTCGAAGGTGCTTCTGTTTCCTCATCGGCACCCACCGACGGCGCTCCTGTTTCCTCGTCGGCACTCCCAGATGGCGCTCCTGTTTCCGAGATGACGCCCCCAGATGGCGCTTCTGTTTCCGTGTTGGCGCCCCCCGATGGTGCTTCTGTTCCCACATTGGCGCCCCCCGACGGCGCTTTTGAACTCTCGTCGGCGCTCCCCGACTGCGCCTCTGGATTTCTGTCGGCAGCCTGCGTCCCACCATTTTTATCACGCCTGCCTGAGGACATTTTTAATGACTTCAAATTTACCCCGCAGGGCCCAGGACCTCCTTGTTTTTGTTTTTTTAGGCACTCCAGGTGTAGTGCCTTTGGGAGGGGCATCTGTCACACTGCTAGCCTCGGTGTGCTCATATGTGCCACGCCCCTCTTCTCTGTGTGCACACTCACTCCCCTGCCATGCCTCACAGGTGATTGGCTCCCTGAGCTAATCAGCCCCAGCTGCTCCTCATCAAGGAGCATTTATAAGGAGAGCTGGGGCAATGGGCAGGTTGGAGACTATTGCATGGTAACTCTGTCTGTTTGCTCCTGGTAACTCTGTCTGTTTGCTCCTGGTAACTGTCTGTTTGTTCCTGGTAACTCTGTCTGTTTGCTCCTGGTAACTCTGTCTGTTTGCTCCTGGTAACTCTGTCTGTTTGCTCCTGGTAACTCTGTCTGTTTGCCCCTGGTAACTCTGTCTGTTTGCTCCTGGTAACTCTGTCTGTTTGCTCCTGGTAACTCTGTCTGTTTGCCCCTGGTAACTCTGTTTTACCTTCCTCCTAGCTCCTGTCGGTCAGTTTAGCCTGTTCCTGTTATGGTAGCCTGTTTAGTCTGTTCATGCCTTGTTTAGTTCTGTTCATTCCTTGTTTCATCTGTTTAGTCCTTGTCTAGCCTGTTTAGTCATGTTTGCCTGTGTAGCTTTGTTAGCCTGTTTAGTTTAGTCCCTGTTTAGCCCCTGTCTATTAGCCTAGTCCTTGTTTGTTAGCCTGTGTGTACTAGCCTCCGTTTAGCCTTTGTTTAGTCCTGTCTAGTTCTTGTTTAGCTTAGGGTTTAGGTTTCCTGTGTGTTTAGTTTAGCTTTAGTTAGCTTAGCATAGGTTGTGTGTTTGGTTTTGTGTACCCTTGTCTTGTTCTACCCTGTCCTGTCTTATTATTAAAATATACCAGTCTGTCTCACATCTCTGCGTTTGTGTCCGCCCCTCCTGTCCGTCTAGCCCACACACCGTTACAACAGTCAGCATGATCTGTTTAATATTCTTTACTTCTGTCTGCTCATTTCACTCACCTGCTCACTTATGCACTAAAAATACACAAATATTACAAGTAATTCAGACACGAGCAAATTAGGAGAAATTATTTTATAAAAACGTTATAAAAATATCTTACTGAGTTCATCTGTATCTTCAGGTTCTTCCTTCTTCACTGGCTTCATCTGGAAACCTCCACACTGTTGGTCCTCTGAGAAGAGCAGTTCCACAGAAGCAACAAGTTCCGGAGGGATTAAAGTGACTTCACCTGAAATTCATCAATATGAGAAGAAGAAACTCAACAACTGGAGGAAACTGAAGGTTGTGGGTTTGATTTCCAATCACAAATAAATCCTAGTTAGATTAAAACTCAAATCCAGACTGGAGTGTAGCAGCACAGAACAGTACGGTACAGTACAGGTTCTAATCCCACTACCCACATTCTCTTATTACTGATTAGTGACTCCAATAAAAACCACACTGTATCTCAATGTACTGTACCACACTGTACTGTACCACACTGTACTGTACCTCAATGTACTGTACCACACTGTACTGTACCACACTGTACTGTACCATACTGTACTGTACCATACTGTACTGTACCACACTGTACTGTACCTCAATGTACTGTACCACACTGTACTGTACCTCAATGTACTGTACCATACTGTACTGCACCATACTGTACTGTACCATACTGTACTGTACCACACTGTACTGTACCACACTGTACTGTACCATACTGTACTGTACCTCAATGTACTGTACCACACTGTACTGTACCACACTGTACTGTACCACACTGTACTGTACCATACTGTACTGTACCACACTGTACTGTACCTCAATGTACTGTACCATACTGTACTGTACCACACTGTACTGTACCACACTGTACTGTACCACACTGTACTGTACCATACTGTACTGTACCTCAATGTACTGTGCCACACTGTACTGTACCATACTGTACTGCACCACACTGTACTGTACCATACTGTACTGTACCATACTGTACTGTATCATACTGTACTGTACCACACTGTACTGTACCACACTGTACTGTACCACACTGTACTATACCATACTGTACTGTACCACACTGTACTGTACCATACTGTACTGTACCACACTGTACTGTACCACACTGTACAGGGTGGGCCATTTATATGGATACACCTAAATAAAATGGGAATGGTTGGTGATATTAACTTCCTGTTTGTGGCACATTAGTATATGGGAGGGGGAAAACTTTTCTAGATGGGTGGTGACCATGGCGGCCATTTTGAAGTCGGCCATTTTGGATCCAACTTTAGTTTTTTCAATGGGAAGAGGGTCATGTGACACATCAAACTTATTGAGAATTTCACAAGAAAAACAATGGTGTGCTTGGTTTTAACGTAACTTTATTCTTTCATGAGTTATTTACAAGTTTCTGACCACTTATAAAATGTGTTCAAAGTGCTGCCCATTGTGTTGGATTGTCAATGCAACCCTCTTCTCCCACTCTTCACACACTGATAGCAACACCGCAGAAGAAATGCTAGCACAGGCTTCCAGTATCCGTAGTTTCAGGTGCTGCACATCTTGTATCTTCACAGCATAGACAATTGCCTTCAGATAACCACAAAGATAAAAGTCTAAGGGGGTCAGATCGGGAGACCCACGACTGGCCCACAACGACCAATCCACTTTCCAGGAAACTGTTCATCTAGGAATGCTTGGACCTGACACCCATAATGTGGTGGTGCACCATCTTGCTGGAAAAACTCAGGGAACGTGCCAGCTTCAGTGCATAAAGAGGGAAACACATCATGTAGCAATTTCAAATATCCAGTGGCCTTGAGGTTTCCATTGATGAAGAATGGCCCCACTATCTGTGTACCCCATATACCACACCATACCATCAATTTTTGTGTTCCAACAGTCTTGGAGGGATCTATCCAATGTGGGTTAGTGTCAGACCAATAGCGGTGGTTTTGTTTGTTAACTTCACCATTCACATAAAAGTTTGCCTCATCACTGAACAAAATGTTCTGTGTAAACTTAGGGTCCTGTTCCAATTTTTGTTTTGCCCATTCTGCAAATTCAGTGCGCCGATCTGGGTCATCCTCGTTGAGATGCTGCAGCAGCTGGAGTTTGTAAGGGTGCCATTTGTGAGTAGCTAATATCCGCCGAAGGGATGTTCGACTGATGCCACTCTCCAGTGACATGCGGCGAGTGCTACGCTGTGGGCTCTTGCTGAATGAAGCTAGGACAGCCACTGATGTTTCTTCATTAGTGACAGTTTTCATGCGTCCACATTTTGGCAAATCCAACACTGAACCAGTTTCACAAAACTTGGCAAGCAGTTTGCTAACTGTAGCATGGGAGCTGGGTGGTCTCGTAGGGTGTCTTGCAATGAAATCTGCTGCAATGACCTGGGTACTGCGTTCACCAGACATCAACACAATTTCTATCCGCTCCTCACATGTTAACCTCTGCGACATGTCAATGGCTGTAAACAAAGAGAAGCTTGTAAATAACTCATGAAAGAATAAAGTTACGTTAAAACCAAGCACACCATTGTTTTTCTTGTGAAATTCTCAATAAGTTTGATGTGTCACATGACCCTCTTCCCATTGAAAAAACTAAAGTTGAATCAAAATGGCCGACTTGAAAATGGCCGCCATGGTCACCACCCATCTTGAAAAGTTTTCCCCCTCCCATATACTAATGTGCCACAAACAGGAAGTTAATATCACCAACCATTCCCATTTTATTTAGGTGTATCCATATAAATGGCCCACCCTGTACTGTACCATACTGTACTGTACCATACTGTACTGTACCATACTGTACTATAACATACTGTACTATACTGTACTGTACCTCAATGTACTGTACCACACTGTACTGTACCATACTGTACTGTACCACACTGTACTGTACCACACTGTACTGTACCACACTGTACTGTACCATACTGTACTGTACCTCACTGTACTGTACCACACTGTACTGTACCTCAATGTACTGTACCACACTGTACTGTACCACACTGTACTGTACCACACTGTACTGTACCTCAATGTACTGTACCTCAATGTACTGTACCTCAATGTACTGTACCACACTGTACTGTACCACACTGTACTGTACCTCAATGTACTGTACCACACTGTACTGTACCTCAATGTACTGTACCACACTGTACTGTACCACACTGTACTGTACCTCAATGTACTGTACCACACTGTACTGTACCACACTGTACTGTACCACACTGTACTGTACCTCAATGTACTGTACCTCAATGTACTGTACCACACTGTACTGTACCACACTGTACTGTACCACACTGTACTGTACCATACTGTACTGTACCTCAATGTACTGTACCACACTGTACTGTACCACACTGTACTGTACCTCAATGTACTGTACCACACTGTACTGTACCTCAATGTACTGTACCACACTGTACTGTACCACACTGTACTGTACCACACTGTACTGTACCACACTGTATTGTACCTCAATGTACCGTACCACACTGTACTGTACTGTACCACACTGTACTGTACCACACTGTACTGTACCATACTGTACTGTACCTCACTGTACTGTACCACACTGTACTGTACCATACTGTACTGTACCTCAATGTACTGTACCACACTGTACTGTACCACACTGTACTGTACCACACTGTACTGTACCATACTGTACTGTACCACACTGTACTGTACCATACTGTACTGTACCATACTGTACTGTACCACACTGTACTGTACCATACTGTACTGTACCACACTGTACTGTACCATACTGTACCACAATGTACTGTACCACACTGTACTGTACCACACTGTACTGTACCTCACTGTACTGTACCATACTGTACTGTACCATACTGTACTGTACCACACTGTACTGTACCATACTGTACCACAATGTACTGTACCACAATGTACTGTACCACACTGTACTGTACCATACTGTACTGTACCACACTGTACTATACCTCAATGTACTGTACCATACTGTACTGTACCACACTGTACTATACCTCAATGTACTGTACCACACTGTACTGTACCTCACTGTACTGTACCTCACTGTACTGTACCATACTGTACTGTACCATACTGTACTGTACCATACTGTACCACAATGTACTGTACCACAATGTACTGTACCACACTGTACTGTACCATACTGTACTGTACCACACTGTACTGTACCATACTGTACTGTACCATACTGTACTGTACCACACTGTACTGTACCACACTGTACTGTACCACAATGTACTGTACCACACTGTACTGTACCATACTGTACTGTACCATACTGTACTGTACCACACTGTACTGTACCATACTGTACTGTACCATACTGTACTGTACCACAATGTACTGTACCACACTGTACTGTACCATACTGTACTGTACCACACTGTACTGTACCTCACTGTACTGTACCATACTGTACTGTACCATACTGTACTGTACCACACTGTACTGTACCATACTGTACTGTACCACAATGTACTGTACCACAATGTACTGTACCACACTGTACTGTACCATACTGTACTGTACCACAATGTACTGTACCACAATGTACTGTACCACACTGTACTGTACCATACTGTACTGTACCACACTGTACTGTACCTCACTGTACTGTACCATACTGTACTGTACCACACTGTACTGTACCACACTGTACCACAATGTACTGTACCACACTGTACTGTACCATACTGTACTGTACCATACTGTACTGTACCACACTGTACTGTACCACACTGTACTGTACCATACTGTACCACAATGTACTGTACCATACTGTACTGTACCACACTGTACTGTACCACACTGTACTGTACCATACTGTACTGTACCACACTGTACTGTATCATGCTTCATATTTACTTACTGAAGAAATCATCATCATCTTCATCCTCCTCCTTTCGTATTATTTTCTTCTGGAATTCTTCATTTTGTAAATCCACAGGGGTGACGTGTCCCTCTTCTGTTGACTGCATTATTAAAGCTCTAACAGATAGACAGAAAGACAGACAGATATGCTGTATTCATAATTAAAGGAACATTTTTAGACTGTAGTAACTGGCTGTTGTTATTGTTATGAACTGAAGCTGGTCTGTACAGAACCAAAGTGACACTTTGCTTAAGTTTGCTTAAATTTGCCATCACATTATTTATTACAGTAAAATGATCTCAAAATCACAAGATTAGTACTAGAGTAAATGTTCTTCATGATTTTAATAACAATTTGATTTGCTTATTTTATTGCTCTTCAAAAAGTGGTATTAACACAACCGAATAGACACTTCACATGAGTTTAAGATCCGATCACAACAAATTCCTCCAGTAAAAATGTCTGAAATGTATTTCATTAATAAAATAAATCTTGAATTGAGTGGATTTTGTGCATCAGAACACGGTAAATAATGTTTATTAAACTGTAAACAGCAGTTTTACCTTTAACACTTCGGGTACCGTAATACATGGTTTAGACGCGCAGTAAACAATTAAAGACGCTCGCTTACACTTTTCACCTGACTGTGTCTATAAAACTCTACAAACCACCTGTAAACAAAGTTCCACTATAAACAAAGTCTAAAAATATCACGTGTTTATATAAAAATTTGAGATTTAATCATGAAGAAACGAAATTGATTTATTTTGCTGGGTCGGTTCAAATGAATCGGTTCATCAGTACTGAATCATGTGTGATGCTAACAGTTAGCGGAGCAGCTAATAGTTTGTGTGTTTAAATGAAACTGAAGTTAAAGCTCCTCAAATCCTCAGTGATGTTTTATTATGAACTCTAGTTTTATTATGAATTAGAATGTAGTTATAATGAAATATAAGGGTTATAATTAAATCCATATTTTACTTACAGATGAGGCTCTACAGCACAAACACAGCAGCTTCTTGTTCTTCTTATGATGGTTAATGGCGGATTGCAAAACAACTTAAGACGCACCAGCGCCACCAACTGGACTGGAGTAGAGCAGCAGCTCAGCGGTAATAAACCTCCATTAACCCTGTATCTCTCATATATCTGTATCTGTATCTCTCAGTTAGATTTAGAGAGGACTACAGTGTGCAGTGTTGGGGGTAACACGGTACAAAGTAACACATTACAGTAATGTGTTACTTTTTTCTGTAACGGCATCGTGGGCGTCGTCGTCTGCACGCTTGGCATCGGCTGAGCTTACTCGTGTGTTTCAAAGTGATCTTGAGGTTACATTAAAAGTTGTGACACTAAGCTCTGTTTTTGAGGGTGTGTGTGAGTGTGTGTGTGTTTTCTTTAGGTTAAGTGTGTTGCTTTATTTGATATTTTTCTCTGTTATTAGTCTCGTCCATTTCATTCTTTTCTTTAAAGATTTGCTTAGAGCTGGATTTCTCTTTGTTGTTTTCATTGTTATTTAGAAATTTTATAAATAAATTGTGTGTTTTGGAAAAATTGTTTCCTCCTCATTATTTCATTATTGTAGTAGTACTATCACCCATAGATCACTACAGGATGTAACACTTATGTTAATGCTTTTTCATTGTGAATCCACTATGAGGGTTTACATTGTGCATTTGTGTTTGAATACACTGCTGCAGGGTTTACAGTGTTCAGTATTTGTTTTGATGTGAAACTGGTTTATGGGAACTAAGTTTATGGTAAAGTTTGTGCAAGTTCTTCAAGTTTTACAAAGCAAACTGACTAAAGCAATTTAGTACAACATTTCTGACTTTGCGTTTATAAATTTTTACATGTATTTTATTAGTATATTTGTATTAATAGATGTACACTTAACATTTCTATGATACATTTGAATGGAGTTCATTTTTATAAAGCAAGTTAACTATGGTACCATGGACTTGACTATGGTACCATGAACGTAATGAAATTGCTTCAGAGTTACAAAATATCTTTAAATTATGGCAATAAAAATGTAGCTGGCATTACAATTTGTGACATGAAAAAACTTGATATCAATAACTTGATTTTAAAGTAATGATAAATAATATCTTGCATCAACATGATTAATTTAAATAGTTTAATAATGCATGTATCTTACTCTAAATAAGGGGCTCATCTGTGAAAAATGGTGGTGCCTACAAGGGATACAAAAGATTATGACAAGCTACATCTTTGTACTCGGTTGAAACTGAGCATTAAACTAAGAAAGCTTCAATATCACATAAGGGAATTAACAAGATTGACAAAATGGGTCATTTAATATTTTATTTTACAATCAAAACCTCTTCAAGTAGTAAACATTATTTAAAAAAAAAACTATACAAACAAAAGAGCAGCTATAAACCTGTTCCAAATCCGAGATGCCTTACTAAGCTCACTACTGAGGCATCTTAATATTTCAACGTTATTTTTACTCAAGAACGAGTGAGAATCGGAAGCGTCCTTAGTGATGAAGGCAATCCCAGAATTCATTGCGGCATCTCCTCTCTCACAGAAAAGTAAACATGGCTGACGGTGCAGACAGGAAGTTAATTTCAAACGTAAATAAATAATTATTGATTTTTAACGAGTGTTTTTATTTGCAAGTTTGGGCTTGTCAGCAAATGTAACAGTTATCCGCACGAATCCAGATGTTATATTGACTTGTTAGCGCTGTCCCACCTCATTCCATTAGTTTTAATGGCAAGACGCTAAATGCTAAATGCGAAACCCGATGGAATCGCTAAGTAGCGCATCCGAATAACCTGCCTTATAAGTCGATGACTTATTAAAATCCTCTCTACTGAGGCAGCTGCCTGTGTAGGTAGTAAGACAGCGAGGCGGCTCACTAGGTTTTTGAACACACTGGTAGATATTATATGGAAAATGAGAACGATGTGAATTTTCGTTTTTGTGTCAAGCAGCAAAAAAGTTGTAGCATGACGTATTTGATTTAATTTGCATGAAGTGACATCGCACGTCCTGCGATGTGACTATTGCGCCTGCACACATCGCGATGACGATGCTGAAACGATATATCGTGCAGCCCTATTTGATTCTCATCCAGTTCTTGATGCTTACAGTTAGGTCATGAGTTCGATCCTCTCACTGGGCAAGAGCTTTGATGTACCAGTTTAGTTACTGTGCCTAATCTAAGCCTTTGATGTACCAGTTTAGTTACTGTGCCTAATCTAAGCCTTTGATGTACCAGTTTAGTTACTGTGCCTAATCTAAGCCTTTGATGTACCAGTTTAGTTACTGTGCCTAAGCTAAGCCTTTGATGTACCAGTTTAGTTACTGTGCCTAATCTAAGCCTTTGATGTACCAGTTTAGTTACTGTGCCTAATCTAAGCCTTTGATGTACCAGTTTAGTTACTGTGCCTAATCTAAGCCTTTGATGTACCAGTTTAGTTACTGTGCCTAATCTAAGCCTTTGATGTACCAGTTTAGTTACTGTGCCTAATCTAAGCCTTTGATGTACCAGTTTAGTTACTGTGCCTAATCTAAGCCTTTGATGTACCAGTTTAGTTACTGTGCCTAATCTAAGCCTTTGATGTACCAGTTTAGTTACTGTGCCTAATCTAAGCCTTTGATGTACCAGTTTAGTTACTGTGCCTAATCTAAGCCTTTGATGTACCAGTTTAGTTACTAGGGGTGTAACGATACACTCTGCTCACGATTTGATTCGATTCATGATACTGAGTTCACGATTCGATTTTCTCACGATTTTGTGTAAACAGTGCAAAACAATGCACATTTTCTTGTACATTTTTTAAACAAAAAAAAAAAACTTCAGTCCCTTGCAATTAAAGGTAATTACCAAGAACAGAGTACTTTACTGTAAGCTAACAGGTTTACCAAATTTAAGTTACTTATTGCCATCTTAAGTAATCAAACAAGCTCATTGAGCTGAGCTGAGTCTTTAAACAAATTTTCTTTGTTGCTTGAACTAATGTATTAACAAATTACATGTAAAATGAATTACTAATGTAAAAAAAAACATTGTATCAAATGTTTATTATTTAAATGGCTTTATTTATATACTCAACATGGAACAGAGTGCTACAACAATAAATTATAAAATACAAAAACAAAGACCCATCTCAATTAGACCAAAAGGTCTGATTGTGTATATTACTTGTAAATTTGCATCTAGAGTGAAAGAACACATCAACAAAGCATCACTCAACAAAATATAAATGAAAATGTGCAAAAGGAAAATCAGCATCAAGGTGACGGTATTTGTAAGTATTTAGTGAAGATTGGCATTCAGAAAAACCGAGCTCATCTTTGAGGGGTTGATCCTGTTTCTCCTTTCTGTTATGATCTGCCCTGTTTTGGAAAAGATTCTCTCTGAGGGGACAGATGTTGCTACAATACACAGTGACATGTATAAGATGTGGGTCTCAGTGGGTCTGAACTTCTCTGTTAAAGTGGTTCCTCGTGTCCAAACTTTACTGTTTCCTGTCACTCATTTTCCTCACCTTTCCAGCGTGTAATGTCTGGCTACGTAAAGCGCAATGTAAAACTTCATCAAGTGCTCTCTGTCTTTCTCTCTCTTTCACTCCCTCCTGTTCATGTGCACGCTGTCCGTGTGTGTGTGTGTGTGTGTGTGTGTGTAACCCCGCCCCTCCTGCTCAGTGTAAACACACAAACGTCACCACGCATCTTGACCAATCACGTGCGGCTTTAACGGAAAAAAAAAACCCGGGAAAAAAAACGAATCGGCTCTGGATGCTGCCGTTCATTTTAAAGAGCCGACTCTTAGAGCCGGATTGTTCGCGACCGACCCATCACTAATAAATTACAGAACGCACGTGCACTCGTACAATCGCGCAGATGTCCACGATGCACATCGCTACATTTTTGCATCGCGAAATCGTGAAACGATGTATCGTTATACCCCTATTACCCAGCTAGCCTTGTAATTGTGGCCCACTTCCGGCGCAGCTCCTGCCAGCCGAGCCTGACGCATCTGGTTCAGTGCCGGCAGCCCGTGTCGGCTCTGACTCTTTTTGAATGACTGGCCAGAATCGGGCCAAATACACTGACCCAAATCCGGATGCCGGATCTCCGCCGACTCTCCCATAACTGGGCCGGAATAGCCCCCGAAACACTACGATACCATTTATTTACCGTTTTCTTCTCCTTTACATCATCATAGATAAAATAGTAGATTTATATTACAGATTAACTACAGATTGTGCAGCAGAAAGTATTTTATTAAGATAATTGCAGCAAGTAGTATAATAATAATAATCAGAATATTATAAATAAGACCAATTATAAAAGTGAACCAAAATGACAGCTATATGAATACTATACATAGAAAATAACATATAATTGCATATAAGAATAATAATTATAAAAGTGAACAATATATAAAAAATATATATAAAAACAATATAAAGAAGTACAGTTTGTTTGTTTATTAGGATTTTAACGTCATGTTTTAAACTTAGGTTACATTCATGACAGGACAGGCAGTTAAACTCATTACACAAGATTAATCAGTTTACAAAGTTATATTGAACACAGTCATGGACAATTTAGTGTCTCCAATTCACCTCACTTGCATGTTTTTGGACTGTGGGAGGAAACCGGAGCACCCGGATGAAACCCACGCAGACACGGGGAGAACATGCAAACTCCACACAGAAAGGACCCAGACCGCCCCACCTGGGGATCGAACCCAGAACCTTCTTGCTGGATCTTGTGACCTTGGCTGATGATCTACGCCAGATGTTAGATGCTGCAGAGTAGTGTTCATAGTTTTTACTCATGTATGAGAGGTGAATAAGCAAATGTGGCTCAGTGATGGTAGTGGACACTTGAATATCTACAAAGAATACAAGGGACAACCTTTGGGTTATAAAATTATATACGATCAGCCATAACATTAAAACCACCTCCTTGTATGTATACTCTTTTTCTATCAGCTCCACTAACCATATAGTTTACTAACCATTTACTGATTTTCCCTATGGGATTAATAAAGTTATCTATCTATCCACGATTTTCCTGGCAACACTATGGGGGCTGCCATGACACCTCCCTATTTCCGTTTGCCGGTTTTTCGTTTCCGGTTGCATTAGATTTGCTGTAGTACTAACTACAACATTATTAAACTACTTTTGGTAGTTGCATGGTTCAAATATGCGCTCGGGCTCGACGTGTGCCGCTCTCGGGTGCCACAACAACTCAAAGAAATTGAAGCTGTCATTGGAAAGTTCGTGCTTTGAACACCAGCGGATTTGTAAACACTGTCCGTGCCCTGCGCCTTATGCGTTACAGTCCATAATAATATAATAATAATCATATTAATTATGTTAATAATATAATAATATTTATTAATTAAATAATAATAAAAAATTTATAATATCGTATAATGCAGTTTCACTTTGTATAGAAATAGGACAAATAACAATCAAATCCGGACACCCAGACAGTCCAAGTGAATCCTGAACGGGTGTAAATACCGTTTGTTGTTCCCAGTTTATTGTTTTAGTAAATTAAACAACGAAACGCATTTTATTCTGTCCCTTCAGCTCCCTTTTCCTGCTTTACATCCACTCATGAACCAAGTACAGTTATACACTGTTGTAGAAGTAAAAAAAAAAATCAACAAATTAGTCGTTATACATCGTTTATTATTTTCAGTGTTTCACAGCAGTTAGAATGTTCCTCGGCTCATCCATACCATAACCCTGCAATGCACGAGCAACCCACCGTCTCCACTACTCCACTTTTCCTCAGCATTACCCACGCCTGATGTTTACCTTCAGCAATTCCCATGCATGTATGCCTCTGTGCTTTTATACTTCTGTAGCTCCTCACCGTATACAGCTTCGGAAGACGAAATGGTTCATTATTATCAACATAGCTAACCTCATGTCATCTACCCACTCTGTAAGCGTGGAAGGGTGGGACACTGTCAGAACACGGTCACCACAGCTTCCTAAAACATCCTTACTGTCAAGTGCTAGGAATTAAGAAAGGACTCAGTTTTAACTAAAACAAAACTGCTTTATTGTTCGGAGCATCAGCTTGCAGAGACGCAGAACATGCGAGTGAGCAGAGTGCGTTCCAACAACACACCGAGAGGAGGGAATAAGGGTACACACTTCAAAAGTGCACTCGTCTAACAAAATGCATACATAAACAGTTGCTCTACACTTACTATTCAACCACATAGCGTTTTTGGCCATGTTTGTTAAAAAAAAAAACAGTTACGAATGACCACTACTTCTGTCGTTCAGAACGTAAACACTGTAACCGGAAGTCAAAAACCGGCTTCAGCTACGAATCACGGGAAAGGCCAAAGTTCAGGAAAATCGTGGATAGGTGCACTTTGTAGCTCTACAGTTCCACTGTCGTCCATCAGTTACTCTGCATACTTTGTTAGCCCCCTTTTACCTTATTCTCCAATGGTCAGGACCCCCAAAGGACCACCACAGAGTAGGTATTATTTAGGTGGTGGATCATTCTCAGCACTGCAGTGACACTGACGTGGTGGTGGTGTGCTAGTGTGTGTTGTGCTGGTATGAGTGGATCAGACACAGCAGCGCTGCTGGAGTTTTCAAATACCATGTCCACTTACTGTCCACTCTTAAATTATACACACCTGCTTTGTTGGTCCACCTTGTGGATGTAGTCAGAGATGGTAGGTCGTCTGTTGCTTATTATTGTATTACTATTATTGTTGTTGTTCTTGTTGCTTATTGTAACTTTTAAGTTTACGTTATCCACAGTATTCAGTGAGCTTCAATTATTTAGCAGCTGTTGTCTAATGCTAGAAACTGTTAGCCTTTTAGCTAACGTTATCTGAAGTGTTTCAGTTCAGACTACCAGTTAACCTGAAACTCACTAGATAACATTACCATAAACAGTTTTCATTTCCAAATTGCTCTCTTATAATATCTCTAATAGACTTTCTGCTTACTTTTTGCTTAGTAAAAAGTTGTTAAGATTAAACGTTTATTTACCTCACACGAACGAACGAGTCCTCTTTTTCAACGGCTCGCATCGCACTGTTGCTATGGTGACGCTGTTGCGTTTCTACGAGCACCAGCCGAACCCAGCTGTGGTAACAACTGGGCCGGATCTGGCTACATTGATTCTGGTCGATTCTGACACTCGGCCGAATGTGCCGATAGAAAAGTGGGAACTGGGCCAGATGAGTGTGCTAGCTGGGTAGTTACTGTGCCTAATCTAAGCCCAGTTAGCAGACTGGTTTTATGTCATTTTAGTGACTTTCATCAGCACTGTAAATAGAACAGGTAGTGAAGATACACTTACAGACAGAAGGGTGTGAGTTTGATTCTCATCCAGTTTTTGATGCTTACATTTAGGTCATGAGTTTGATCCTCTCACTGGGCAAGACCTTTGAGGGACCAGTTTAGTTGCTCAGCTTAATCTAAGCCCAACACTGTAAATTGAACAATTAGAGAGCCTTCTTACAGTCAGAAGGGTGTGAGTTTGATTCTCATCCAGTTCTTGATGCTTACATTTAGGTCGTGAGTTCAAGGCAAGGCCTTTGAGGGACCAGTTGAGTTACTGTGCCTAATCTAAGCCCAGTTAGCAGTTAGCAGTCATTTAGTGACTTTCATCAGCACTGTAAATAGAACAGGTAGTAAACATTCATTTACAGTCAGAAGGGTGTGAGTTTGATTCTCATCTTGTTCTTGATGCTTACATTTAGATTCTGCTTTTCAAAAATGTGCTTAAACTTCAGCCAATGAAACGGTCAGATTCAGATGTCTCCACATGTCTCTGTCAGCCGCGTTAGCACAGTAGGTAGCGCGTCAGTCTCATAATCTGAAGGTAGTGAGTTGGGTCCTCACACAGGGCAAGGCCTTTGAGGGACCAGTTTAGTTGCGGACTGGTTTTATGTCATTTAGTGACTTTCATCAGCACTGTAAATAGAACAGGTGGTGAACATACAGTCAGAAGGGTGTGAGTTTGATTCCATTTTTTTATGCTTAGATTTAGATTCTGCATTTCAATATTTAAATTTATTATCTAAACTACAACTACAAAAACTGCCAGATTCAGTCTAGACATATAGCTGTCAGCCTTGTTAGCGCAGTAGGTAGCACGTCAGTCTCATAATCTGAAGGTAGTGAGTTCGATCCTCACACGGGGCAAGGCCTTTAAGGGACCAGTTTAGTTGCAGACTGGTTTTATGTCATTCAGTGACTTTCATCAGCACTGTAAATAGAACAGGTGGTGAACATACACTTACAGTCAGAAGGGTGTGAGTTTAATTCTCATCTTGTTCTTGATGCTTACATTTAGATTCTGCTTTTCAATATTGTGCCTAAACTTCAGCCAATGAAACGGTAAGATTCAGATGTCTCCACATGTCTCTGTCAGCCTCGTTAGCGCAGTAGGTAGCGCGTCAGTCTCATAATCTGAAGGTCGAGAATTCGATCCTCACACTGGGAAAGCCCTTTGAGGGACCAGTTTAGTTGCAGACTGGTTTTATGTCATTTAGTGACTTTCATCAGCACTGTAAATAGAACAGGTAGTAAACATTCATTTACAGTCAGAAGGGTGTGAGTTTGATTCTCATCCAGTTTTTGATGCTTAGATTTAGATTCTGCTTTTCAATATTATATTCAATTTAATATTATATTGAGATGTCTCCACATGTCTTTTTCAGCCTTGTTAGCGCAGTCGGTAGCGCGTCAGTCTCATAATCTGAAGGTCGTGAGTTCGATCCTGACACGGGGCAAGGCCTTTGAGGGACCAGTTTAGTTGCAGACTGGTTTTATGTCATTTAGTGACTTTCATCAGCACTGTAAATAGAACAGGTGGTGAACATACAGTCAGAAGGGTGTGAGTTTGATTCTCATCCAGTTCTTGATGCTTACATTTAGGTCGTGAGTTCAAGGCAAGGCCTTTGAGGGACCAGTTGAGTTACTGGGCCTAATCTAAGCCCAGTTAGCAGACTGGTTTCATGTCATTTAGTGACTTTTATCAGCACTGTAAATAGAACAGGTAGTAAATATTCATTTACAGTCAGAAGGGTGTGAGTTTGATTCTCATCCAGTTTTTGATGCTTAGATTTAGATTCTACTTTTCAATATCATATTCAGTTTAATATTATATTCAGATGTCTCCACATGTCTTTTTCAGCCTCGTTAGTGCAGTCAGTAGCGCGTCAGTCTCATAATCTGTAGGTCGTGAGTTTGATCCTCACATGGGGCAAGGCCTTTGAGGGACCAGTTTAGTTACTGTGCCTAACCTAAGCCCAGTTAACAGACTGGTTTCATGTCATTCAGTGACTTTTACCAGCACTGTAAATAGAACAGGTAGTGAACATACACTTACAGTCAGAAGGGTGTGAGTTTGATTCTCATCTTGTTCTTGATGCTTACATTTAGATTCTGCTTTTCAAAAATGTCCTTAAACTTCAGCCAATGAAACGGTCGGATTCAGATGTCTCCACATGCCTTTGTCAGCCACGTTAGCGCAGTAGGTAGCGCGTCAGTCTCATAATCTGAAGGTCGTGAGTTCGATCCTCACACGGGGCAAGGCCTTTCGGAGACCAGTTCAGTTACTGTGCCTAAGCCAAGCCCAGTTAGCCGGCTGGTTTCATGTCATTTAGTGACTTTCATCAGCACTGTAAATAGAACAGGTGGTGAACATACACTTACAGTCAGAAGGGTGTGAGTTTAATTCTCATCTTGTTCTTGATGCTTACATTTAGATTCTGCTTTTCAATATTGTGCCTAAACTTCAGCCAATGAAACGGTCAGATTCAGATGTCTCCACATGTCTCTGTCAGCCTCGTTAGCGCAGTAGGTAGCGCGTCAGTCTCATAATCTGAAGGTCGAGAATTCGATCCTCACACTGGGAAAGGCCTTTGAGGGACCAGTTTAGTTGCAGACTGGTTTTATGTCATTTAGTGACTTTCATCAGCACTGTAAATAGAACAGGTAGTAAACATTCATTTACAGTCAGAAGGGTGTGAGTTTAATTCTCATCTTGTTCTTGATGCTTACATTTAGATTCTGCTTTTCAATATTGTGCCCAAACTTCAGCCAATGAAACGGTCAGATTCAGATGTCTCCACATGTCTCTGTCAGCCTCGTTAGCGCAGTAGGTAGCGCGTCAGTTTCATAATCTGAAGGTCGAGAATTCGATCCTCACACTGGGAAAGGCCTTTGAGGGACCAGTTTAGTTGCAGACTGGTTTTATGTCATTTAGTGACTTTCATCAGCACTGTAAATAGAACAGGTGGTGAACATACAGTCAGAAGGGTGTGAGTTTGATTCTCATCCAGTTTTTGATGCTTAGATTTAGATTCTGCTTTTCAATATTATATTCAATTTAATATTATATTTAGATGTCTCCACATGTTTTTGCCAGCCTTGTTAGCGCAGTCGGTAGCGCGTCAGTCTCATAATCTGAAAGTCGTGAGTTCGATCCTCACACGGGGCAAGGCCTTTGAGGGACCAGTTTAGTTACTGTGCCTAACCTAAGCCCAGTTAACAGACTGGTTTCATGTCATTTAGTGACTTTCATCAGCACTGTAAATAGAACAGGTAGTAAACATTCATTTACAGTCAGAAGGGTGTGAGTTTGATTCTCATCTTGTTCTTGATGCTTACATTTAGATTCTGCATTTCAATATTTAAATTTATTATCTAAACTACAACTACAAAGCCAATGAAACGGTCAGATTCAGATGTCTCCACATGTCTCTGTCAGCCTCGTTAGCGCAGTAGGTAGCGCGTCAGTCTCATAATCTGAAGGTCGTGAGTTTGATCCTCACACGGGGCAAGGACTTTGAGGGACCAGTTTAGTTGCAGACTGGTTTTATGTCATTTAGTGACTTTCATCAGCACTGTAAATAGAACAGGTAGTAAACATTCATTTACAGTCAGAATGGTGTGAGTTTGATTCCATTTTTTTATGCTTAGATTTAGATTCTGCATTTCAATATTTAAATTTATTATCTAAACTACAACTACAAAAACTGCCAGATTCAGTCTAGACATGTTGCTGTCAGCCTCGTTAGCGCAGTAGGTAGCGTGTCAGTCTCATAATTTGAAGGTCGTGAGTTCGATCCTCACACGGGGCAAGGCCTTTGAGGGACCAGTTTAGTTACTGTGCCTAATCTAAGCCCAGTTAGCCGACTGGTTTCATGTCATTTAGTGACTTTTACCAGCACTGTAAATAGAACAGGTAGTGAACATACACTTACAGTCAGAAGGGTGTGAGATTAATTCTCATCTTGTTCTTGATGCTTACATTTAGATTCTGCTTTTCAATATTGTGCCTAAACTTCAGCCAATGAAATGGTCAGATTCAGATGTCTCCACACGTCTCTGTCAGCCTCGTTAGTGCAGTAGGTAGCGTGTCAGTCTCATAATCTGAAGGTCGTGAGTTCGATCCTCACACGGGGCAAGGCCTTTGAGGGACCAGTTTAGTTGCAGACTGGTTTTATGTTATTTAGTGACTTTCATCATCACTGTAAATATAACAGGTGGTGAACATACAGTCAGAAGGGTGTGAGTTTGATTCCAGTTTTTAATGATTAGATTTATATTCTGCGTTTCAATATTTAAATTTATTATCTAAACTACAACTACAAAAACTGTCAGATTCAGTCTAGACATGTTGCTGTCAGCCTCGTTAGCGCAGTAGGTAGCGCGTCAGTCTCATAATTTGAAGGTCGTGAGTTCGATCCTCACACGGGGCAATCCTTTCAGAGACCAGTTTAGTTACTGTGCCTAATCTAAGCCCAGTTAGCCGACTGGTTTCATGTCATTTAGTGACTTTTACCAGCACTGTAAATAGAACAGGTAGTGAACATACACTTACAGTCAGAAGGGTGTGAGTTTGATTCCATTTTTTTATGCTTAGATTTAGATTCTGCATTTCAATATTTAAATGTATTAGCTAAACTACAACTACAAAAACTACCAGATTCAGTCTAGACATGTTGCTGTCAGCCTCGTTAGTGCAGTAAGTAGCGTGTCAGTCTCATAATCTAAAGGTCATGAGTTCGATCCTCACATGGGGCAAGGCCTTTGAAGGACCAGTTTAGTTAGTGTGCCTAATCCAAGCACATTTAGCAGACTTTCATCAGCACTGTAAATAAAACAGGGAGTGAACATTCTTACGTTCAGAAGGATGTGAGATTCAAAGAGTTTTTTGCCTTGTTTTGATTCGCTCATAGAAAGCGTGCAGCACAGCGTTTTTATTTCTTTCTGGATCAATAAAGTATCTATCTATCTATGGAGGACGAACAATGACAAGTATAAATAAATAAATGCACAAATAAATAATGCAATAAATAAATAAATAAACTAATAAATACATTTTCGTCATCAAAAAGGACATATTTAAGTAAATGGCCTGGAAAGAGTAACTGATGGTTTAGTTCAGCTCAGTGCTGATATGGATGTGGACATTGACCTGACCTGACCTGTGTTAGACAGTCTTCAAGAAGTCGCCCGCCAACTTCACATTCTCTCAGAGACAGAGGAAGCGAACGTTGGACGTCCATCCTACATTTTACCTCCGCGTATAATCACCGCGGTCACGCGCCATCTGCACTTTAAAAAAGCTCGCTCACGCTACCCACACTTCATTTTTTACTGCACGTCTAAACCGTATTATACGGTAATACCACTGCGAAGATAAAATCATCTCTTTACAGCTTAATATACTGGTGTTGGTCATAAAATTAGAATATCATGAAAAAGTTGATTTATTTCAGTAATTCCATTCAAAAAATTAAACTTGTATATTATATTCATTCATTACACACAGCCTGATATATTTTAAATGTTTATTTCTTTTAATGTTGATGATTATAACTGACAACTAATGAAAACCCCAAATTCAGTATCTCAGAAAATTAGAATATTACTTAAGACCAAAACAAAAAAAGGATTTTTAGAAATGTTGGCCAACTGAAAAGTATAAACATGAAAAGTATGAGCATGTACAGCACTCAATACTTAGTTGGGGCTCCTTTTGCCTGGATTACTGCAGCAATGCGGCGTGGCATGGAGTCCATCAGTCTGTGGCACTGCTCAGGTGTTATGAGAGCCCAGGTTTCTCTGGTAGTGGCCTTCAGCTCTTCTGAATTGTTGGGTCTGGTGTATCGCATCTTCCTCTTCACAAAACCCCATAGATTTTCTATGGGGTTAAGGTCAGGCAAGTTTGCTGGCCAATTAAGAACAGGGATACCATGGTCCTTAAACCAGGTACTGGTAGCCTTGGCACTGTGTGCAGGTGCCAAGTCCTGTTGGAAAATGAAATCTGCATCTCCATAAAGTTGGTCAGCAGCAGGAAGCATGAAGTGCTCTAAAACTTCATGGTAGACGGCTGCGTTGACCTTGGACCTCAGAAAACACAGTGGACCAACACCAGCAGATGACATGGCACTCCAAACCATCACTAACTGTGGAAACTTTACACTGGACCTCAAGCAACGTGGATTCTGTGCCTCTCTTCCTCCAGACTCTGGGACCTTGATTTCCAAAGGTAATGCAACATTTACTTTCATCAGAGAACATAACTTTGGACCACTCAGCAGTCCTTTTTGTCTTTAGCCCAGGCGAGACGCTTCTGACACTGTCTCTTGTTCAAGAGGAATGCGACAGCTGAAACCCATGTCTTGCATACGTCTGTGTGTGGTGGTTCTTGAAGCACTGACTCCAGCTGCAGTCCACTCTTTGTGAATCTCCCCCACATTTTTGAATGGGTTTTGTTTCACAATCCTCTCCAGGGTGTGGTTATCCCTATTGCTTGTACACTTTTTTCTACCACATCTTTTCCTTCCCGTCGCCTCTCTATTAATGTGCTTGGACACAGAGCTCTGTGAACAGCCAGCCTCTTTAGCAATGACCTTTTGTGTCTTGCCCTCCCTGTGCAAGGTGTGAATGGTCGTCTTTTGGACAACTGTCAAGTCAGCAGTCTTCCCCATGATTGTGTAGCCTACAGAACTAGACTGAGAGACCATTTTAAGGTCTTTGCAGGTGTTTTGAGTTAATTAGCTGATTAGAGTGTGGCACCAGGTGTCTTCAATATTGTACCTTGTCACAATATTCTAATTTTCTGAGATACTGAATTTGGGGTTTTCATTATATAATCATCAACATTAAAAGAAATAAACATTTGAAATATATCAGTCTGTGTGTAATGAATGGATATAATATACAAGTTTCACTTTTTGAATGGAATTACTGAAATAAATCAACTTTTTTATGATATTCTAATTTTATGACCAGCACCAGTACATGACTACCGAGTTCTGATGCACATAAAGTGTAGCAGAAACAAAAGTGTGTTACAATCTATGTATAGAGCAATCTAAAAAGTTAGAAATTCAGACTTCTTTTATGAAAAAAGTGTATTTGTTTGTGTACAGACCGCTATTTTAAGATCAATACAATGAAATTAACAAATCAAATTGTTATCAAGTGCCACCCATATTGTTATGAAGAACAATTACTCTAGTACTCATGCAAGGATGGATTAAGGATAGTCTGGGCCCCTGGGCAAAGACTATCATGGTTTTGAGCATTTTACTAGGACATTTTTCTTTTTCTGTTATGAATGATTTGTATTGTATCAATTCATCTGCCAGGCTCATGTTCAGATCTGAAGGATATGCTGCAGCGAGTGAGTTAGCCTTTAAAGTGAGCTCACTGTTGGACATATTGTCAGGCATGAAAAGAACATCAAATAGCTCAGTTAAGTGTGTGCATACATTCAAACGGTGGTTGAGACAGGACACAAGTTTGTCAATGACAACATTGAAAGTTTCGATCCGAAACTTGTCCTTTCCGTTAAATGCTACACCTGGCTCTGCACTATCATCAGACATAATTTTGCGCTTCTTTGTACGCTGGAGGTCATGCCTGTACTCTTGGGAGACAGCAGCAGTGGTGACATTTAAAGCTGCCCCTTCAAACACCTCAAAGTTATCTCTCTGTGCTGCCACAAAGTCTCGTAAAGACAAGAGAAGTTGTGTAGCTGTACATATGTCAATATCATGCTTCTGCAGCTGCAGGCTTGTGGCTTGGAACCTCTGTAGTATTGTGTCCCAGAAGTATGCCATGAAGGCCATCTCCAACGTGTCCAATTTGTCACAGAGTGCAGAGGCTTCACTTCGAGTTACACATTTCTCCTCCATATCTTTAGACATATCATTCAATGCCTCTCTCAGTTGTGCATAATATTTCCAAAGAGCCTTAGTTGACTCAGCTCGTGCGCTCCATCGAGTACCTGACAGTGATTTCAGTGTGAGTTTGATATCAGTATCATGGAAAACCTTTCCCCACCTGTGTGTAGATGATGCACAAAATGTGTACATTGCCTGTACAAAGTCAAAAAAACGTCCAGCTTCTGGGCTACTGTCAACAGCATTGACACCAACTAAATTCAGTGAATGTGCTGCACAGGGGACATAACAAATCAAAGGGTTTCTTTGTTTAAGATGAGCTTGGACTCCATTGTACTTTCCCGACATGTTACTTGCATTATCATATGACTGGCCCCTACAGTTGGATAAGTCTAGGCCCTGATTCTCCACCATAGCAACGACACACTCTGCCAAACTGTCCCCACTATGGTTTTCAATAGGCTCAAAAGCTAGAAAACGCTCAACTACATGTCAGTCATTATTAACAAACCTGAAAATAAAAGTAAGTTGGTCCACATGAGCAAGGTCTGGAGTGGAGTCAACTATAACAGAGAAGTATTTTGATTCTTTGATCTCATTAACAATTGCCTGCTTTGTTCTCTGTCTCATCAAATGGATAAATTCTTCACACACTGTCGATGATAAGTAGGACACAGAACCTTTTCCCTTACCTTCAAACCTTTGGAGGTGCTCAGCTAGGAATGGGTCAAATTTGGCTAAGAGTTCTATGATGCCCAAAACATTACCATTGTGGGCTGATCCTAATAGCTCATCATCTCCCCTGAAAGCAAGTCCCCTCTCCCCCAAAAACTGGATGACTGCAACAACTCTTTTCAAAACTTCCCTCCAGTATTGTCTTTCTGCATCAATTTGTTTGACAATATCAGAATCAATTGTTGCTGTGCCTCTGGAGCGATTATATAATGCTAGCATGCAAGCCCTATGCTCCACACTCCCCTCATGCTCACCAATCCGCTCTGAATGTTTCCAGTCAGAAAATCCATGAACAAAAGTATTGTGCTTACTGGAAAACAGTTTGCAAGCAAAACAATACACACAGCCAGTTGAAGGAGAGTAAAGTAGCCACTGCCTAGTCACAGTTTGCCCGTTGGGTAGAGAGCAACTGAGTAGAGCATTTGTAAAGCTCCTACTGGTACCCCCAATGCCTCTATCCCTGACTGAGGCTGGGTACTTAGCACTTCTGTTTTGAAATGCAGCTTCTCCTCTACTAACATGAATTGGCTTGGTCGGTAATGGTACTGGGCCATAAAGCAGGGTCGTTGACCGTTTCACACCAGGAGTTGGGGTCCTTGCCCTCCTCATTTGAAAAACGACACTCAACACGATGCAGCTGGCTTGTCTGATTGTGGGTCTGACACACCTGCAACTTTCCTTTTCCAAAGGTACATAGTCACTGACAGATGACACTAAGCCAGTGGTGATCACATCTTCATTGCTAGAACTCTGATCACTGCTAACATTAGCAATACTTGTCTCACTCATATCCAGCAGTTTCTCAAAGAAGTTTGAGATCAAAGGAACGCTTTTCAGGAAATCTGCCTGATTTGCTTCCTTAATCTTTTTTGCTTTTCTTTTTGAGGCACCACTTTTTTGTTTGGGATCCATGTTATTAATGGCAAGTGTTTCTTAAGATGCAAATATAGAAGCTTGTCTTGCAAATTCCTATTCCTATCCAATACTTACTATGTTGTTTCTATGTTGTATGTTTAGGAAAAAAATACAATCACAAAATTGTAGAACCAGATACAATATGGAATAAAAAAAGGCTGACCTATAACTATTTAGCTATAAATTGTTGTTATTGTAAATGTATTGTATGTATGTACTAATATTATAAAGCTTACACTTCTACTATTATCAATAATGTAATATGCAAATAACAATAAGCTTTTAAAAAAGCTGTGAGTTGCTAGTTAGCAACGTTACACTAGCCTTGAAAAAGGCTGTGAACCTTTCAAAGTTTAATATATTATATATAGTAATATAATTTTATATCATGTAATATAATATAATATAATATATAAGCCTTTGAAAAGACTATGAAAAGAATGTAACAGAATATATGCAATATAGTATAGTATAGTATAATATAAAAATATGTATATATATTATAAAATAATACAATGCAGTATAAAGGGCAATGAGCCTTTAAAAAGGCTGTTGGTTGCTGATCTGGTAATAGCAAGGTAAAAGTTGCAGTAAAAGCACAGAGCAAGTTCGCAAGCTGAACTGTCTGAATGTGAGGAGTTTTGATACTGGCAGGGGGTTTTATATAGATCTTGCATATTCACTTGGAAGTTCTCGCAACACCTGATTGGCTCAGCCCCCGTGGGAATTTAGGGCAATGTAACAATTTTTCCAATGTAGCATGTAACCACTGAGTGAGATAGTGGGGGAGGGGCAGCCACTATCTACTACAAAAAATGCTGTTTGTGTGTGTGTGTGTGTGTGTGTGTGTGTGTGAGAGAGAGAGAGGCATGGAGAGGGAGACAGGGGGAAGGTTTTGAATATATTAAAAATGCTGTGTTAATGATATTAAATCAAGTTTAATTATTGTCGAGACCCCTTCACACTGCCTTGAAACATGTCAAGTCATGTCAAACTGTCATTGAATAACAAGCTGAATAAAATATGTTTTCCAATAATCCTCAAACAAAATATCAGGGTTACACGCATACGCAGCCACAGCTACTACAACAAAACCACTTGCTGTTTCATCATCTGTCACCAAACCAAAATTGTGCTACTCAGT
This sequence comes from Trichomycterus rosablanca, assembly GCF_030014385.1. Classification (NCBI taxonomy): domain Eukaryota; kingdom Metazoa; phylum Chordata; class Actinopteri; order Siluriformes; family Trichomycteridae; genus Trichomycterus; species Trichomycterus rosablanca. The sequence continues at coordinate 24,229,513 of NC_086002.1, forward strand.
AAAATTAGCTTGCAGTTCTGTTGTATGAAAAGGCACTTTTCCTTTTATGCATTCCTTTAGAGCTAGAGTGACCACTGGTCTCTTTACTGTTGTTTATTAAAGGGGAAACATGAAACTAGTCAAATGGCTTGTTGTTTTCACATAAGTGAAATCACACCCTTGGCCAAATTCACTCAATTTAATCGGTGTCAAAGATAGCATTCATCAGACAAATTGCTTGTCTTAAATTTAAATAATTGCAAAATTGCTAAATTAATTTGTGTCTCTGCGCTTAAGAGAAATTGAACATAATAATTTTGAAACAATACAAATTCAGAAACATTAAGTAAGGGCCTGAATCGCATATTTGCAACAAAACGTCTGTTATGAAATATGGTAGCTTGCCTGGCAGTTTGTAGGTCCCTAGAAAGTCGAGGAGCCATGGTAAACGACTTCTATGGAAGTCAAGGGCACCATAGCAGGGGCCCTCGTGATCAAGGGCCCTCTAATGGTATGCCCTGCTCTTCTCTAGGGCCCCCTGGTAGGGGCTCTCATAACCAGGGCCCTCTAAAAAATATGTCCCTTTCCTAGGACCCGTAATAGCCAGAAGTCGAAGTCAGAGCAGTGCCACAACGCCTCATCCATTTTCATAAGGGGCCCAAAAGCATGGCTAGGGCCCCCAAAAGCATGGATAGGGGCCCCAAAATAATGGCTAGGGCCCCCAAGAGGCCCTGGGGTCAAAGTCCCTAATAGTCAGAGGATCCTTAAAATGGAGGGCCCTCGGAAATAAAAATATATTGTATCATAAATGTTGATAGGCATCGCAACATGTTTTGGGCCAGGGCCCCCCCGGGGCCCCCTGACCTCAAGGGTCCCTGGGCGCTGGCCCCACTGGCCCGGTCAGTAATCCAGCCATGCCTTTCACGTGTATTACCGAGTGGAGAAATCAAGTGAAACTTTCAAAAGTCAGAGAACTTGTTTTTTATGCAAACTTGCCCTAAATGCTGCAGTTGTGCACTTTTTTGTAAATTTTACTAAAATTGTTTATGTGTTTTTTAATGATTTTTATGCTTGAAATGTAATGTAATGTGTTAAACAACTGATGATACAAACTTTATTTATTTGCAATTATTTAAAACTATTTTTTGTTGAACTATTGTTATTAAAATATACTTGTTGTCAATTCGTATACTTTTGAAATAAATCTTTTTTTCTCATTTAAGTGTTGTTTAATTAAGGCAAGGTAGCAAATGTGCATGATTGTTCATCATTGATATTATTATCGAGGTACCCAGTAGCGCCATAATGCGCCATGAGAGCCATAATTCCCATCACTAATGCCTGGCTTGTTTTTCTTTCTAAATATCTGTGCAAATTTGAGGTTTGGCCCATATTTTGTCCAGGAGTGTGGACCAATCAAATTACACCCTAATCCAGTCGTAGCCAATTGGAATTTATCTCTCTCTAGATGCGGCCGTTTTTCAGCCCTTGTCCCGCCCCTTTACAAACAGCCAATCGTGAGTAAAGGAGCCAGACCAGGTGATAGCAGAGCTGATATTTAAAATTAAGAGCTGGAGATCTTAGCACTGCTGTGTTAGGATGTGTAAGTACCAATTTAAACACGTTTATAAATGTACTTGGTTTTAGACTTTTAACAAACACACCTACAAAAACATTAATGCCGTTTCTGATGAATGCGATGCTTTGCCACTTCTGCGTATTTACTGTAATACGTCTGTAAATGCTTGGTGTAGAGGACTACCTGATCTATTTAGTATTAATCAGCAAATCAATGGCCACTGTATTTTTACTAGGAATGCAGACGTTGGTGTGGTGTCGTTGTGTTTAATAATAGTAACTAAATTAAAAATCTTTTAAGTGACTTTTAAAGTGGAGTTTAAAATCATGTACAGAAATCATTCCCATCTAGTGGTGCTAGAAATAATTTACATCTTGTTGATGGGATTGTAATATTATTTTACAATTACATTTGTTTTTTGTACATTTATTATTTGTTATTTTAAACATAATTTCTGTTCTTCGGTTAAAAGTAAACAAAAGTCTCACATGAAAGACCAAAACGATTCATTCATTTATAGACGGTGGTGTTTATACTTTTACACTTTAACCTATGAACAGTTTTCAAAAAATAAATTGTTTAAAATAACAACAAACACAACAACAAATAATCAAAAATACAACAACGACGATGCAAAATAAATCATAATAAAACATAATAATGTCATAAATCTTTACCCCATCAACAAGATGTAACTTATTTCTAGCACCACTAGATGGGGATGATGTCTGTACATAATTATGAACTCCACTTTAAAATTCACTTAAACGTTAAATATTTTAATTCGGCTTTTCAGTAAAGTTAATAATAAATGCAATTCAGGGAAACGTTAGATTTTCTAAAGCAGGAAAACCAAGTAATTCGTTGATTTTTTTTTAGTTATATTTACAAAATAATTTCCTTTCGTACAGCCAGGATGGATAGGTGCTTTACTTTACTCAGAATGAAAGTGTCAGCTGGCCTTTTTCTTCACGTATTGCTCTGATGATGAAGAAAAAAAGAAAATGTTCGGCTCCTTTGGCAGGAGGTTGAAGTAAAGATGTGTGAGGATAAAATAAAAGCTTACAGCACCTGGTATTCCCAGGCGGTCTCCCATCCATCATTCAGTCTTCCACTTCACGAGGTTTTAATATTTTATTGTCAGTTTTTTTTTTTAACTGTTCATAAGTTGAAGCGTAACAGCATAAACACCACCGTCTATAAATGAATGAATTGCTTTGGTCCTCCACTTAAGACTTTTGTTGAAGTAAACAGCGCCTTAAATATGACGAGCTTGATTAGTTTATAAAGGTTCCCCTGTCCCAAGTGTTTTTGTAAAATGTTGCAGGCATGAAATGACGACTTTTCTGGTTGTTAGGATGAATCTTTTGGTTCAAAAAGGTCCTGAAGAAAGCAGTCGAGAAGTCCAGAAAGTACTCTTTAAAACACTTTATTAAGTGTAAAAATAATCTGTGAATATATATCAGAGCTAAGCCGGCCGGCGCTCCTTACTCCTGCAGTCTAGACACACCACGTAAGAAAGAGGCCGAACCTTTCTCCCCGCCAGTTTTTAAACTCAGCTAGGCTCCTCCTCCTTTACTGCTGGTGGAGCCAATGAAGTGTGCTAACAAGCCCCGGGCTCTGCCTCCCCCCCCCTTCTGTAGGAGTCAGGGAGAGAGCCTAGCCGGCGACATGTTGGACAAAAGACCACATGGCCTGGATGTAAAACTTCCCATATTAAATGTACGTTTTTATGTTCCGAAAAACCTAACAAACCCCCCTTGAAAGCATCTTAATGCTTTCACAATAACTTTTAACTATAGGTTAGGTGTTTCTAGATCCCAGGAGATAAGGATAGCCGTCAGCAACCCCCCAATTTAACCCCTTCTGACTACATGGCCACTGGGCTGAATTTTATACAATAAAACGTTTCTAAAAATAAAAAGGCTACCAATTAAACTAAAGGAACCGTACCTATCGCAACAGCTCCTAACCCTAAAACAAACAAACAAACAAAAAATAATAAAAACAGGAAATCAAAATAAAGTAATTTAAAAAATAGGAAATCAAACACGAGAAAAATAAAATAAAAACAATGGGTGCGTGGCTTCTACAGGAAGTCCGTTCAGGTTGTCCTCCACCAGACAGAGCTGCAGATATTCAGAAGGGGCCCATAGCTCCTGTGTCTCTGCATGACTCCTAATGTCTTATGGATTCTCCCCTGTCGGTCTTACCTGTTTCCACAGCAGCACAAACATTTCCTAAAAATAGCAGAGTACCAAACATATATACATTGTAAACAATCCTGAACTAACCCCTTGCGTTTTGTAGTTAAACTATGTGTGTTGCACTTAACTAGTGTTTTCAAAGATGGTCTATGTGTCTGCGAACTATATGTTTATGTTTTTCTCTCCTAGTCTAACTAAATTCTCCCCCCTCGTCTTGTTCCGCTCCGTTGATTCCGCTGGACTCTTCTTCCACATAGTCGGTTTTGTCGGGCTTTCTGCTGTGTTTAGTTCCCTGTTGGCTGGTTCAGTTGGTGTCACTTCTGTCTCTCGGAGTGGGTCTTCCAATTCCCACGAAGTCTGCCTCTGCCAGTCCTTCCAAGTCTCCTTCCTTCATCACGGTGTGTGATTAGTAGTGCTGGTCCTCTCTCCTCGTCTCGTCTGGTCGGTTTTACCTTTAATTAAGCAGAGTTAGTAGCACTTATGCCGCTCGAAGTGGGTCTTCCGGCCCACCTTCAAGGGTATCCTCCTCATCATCATCTACCTGATATCTCGACAAATCAGCCAACACCATCTGGATAACTGGTGGATCCTGCCCCCCTCTGCTTCTTCTACTCACTATATCTATTAAAACATTTTCTATTAATACCCTGATGCACAGGATACCACAACAACAACATATCACTAAAATTACCAATCCTACACATACTGACCTCACCAAGACCCCGGTAAGTAGTTTCCCTGACCAGTTCTAGCCTCACTGGCTTTACTAACCAATTGCTAACCATGCAATAGGAAACTTAATCAATTCCACTGATTATTCCACAAAGCAATTGCTATATTGGTTTTCAGGGCCGACTGCTCGACACGGACCAGAAAATAACTTACCACACAAACGGTTGGACTTTAACCAACCGACCTGAACCCGTTCAGGCTTTCACAGTTGGACTCGGACCAACTGACCTGGTACCAGGCTTTGAGTTTGGACTCTAACCAAACTGGCATGGACTCTAACCACACCGGATCCTTTGGACTCACCAGGAGTCAAGGCATGCCCACCATACCTTTGTCAGTGAAAGAGGAACCACACCTTAACATTTATCAGTAATTATTTCTAATTATCTACAAGAGAATTCTCAACATACCACTAAAATTTCCAATCCCACACTCTCATACTGACATCACTAAACCCGTAATAACTTCCTTCCATGGCCCAAACATCCCTTCTAGCCACTTAACCCATTCATACACACATACAATCATACAACAGACAAACATATAAGCTACTTACCCAGCCCTCACCGCAGCCACCCCACTCCCAACATCGGGATACACGGCCACGGTGAGCTTAGACACCACTGCCGCAAGGCTTTCTGGGTAAAGCCCGTGCCAGACCCAGTGGCGACGCTACACTGTCCCCTCCCTAATGGTCAACCGTCCCGGTGACCCACTCACCAGCGTCCACTGGGTGGCTCCATGTCTGGACCGCACCCCATTACACTGCCGAGTCGCTCTTCCACCCACTGCTGGACCGGGCACCCTGCCCCTACAGCCACCTGGGCTAGCGCACTCCGACAGACCGGGCATATTGGCTCACCAAACCATCAGAGCCACCCAAACACCACGATCCCACTTCTGACACCAATGTGGCGCCGGCGAGTAAGGAAGGTTAGCGTCAGGGCCGCAAGTGAGCTGCCTTTGGCAGTTCATTCAGTGTTTTAGGGACAGACACCCATTCATACACACATCCCTTCTGAAAAATGTCCCCTGTTTATCGGTTCTGGTTTGTTGCTCCTGAAACAGGTGTAATTGTCTTTATAAGCTTTGATGTTGATTGGGGTTGGTTCCTGAGTTAGTGGGTGAGACATGGATAAATTCTCTATGTGTTAAATTAGACATTTTAGACCGCTTTAAACAACCTTTCGAGCAAAATCTGTAACACGTATTAAGAAAAAGATAAACTGATAGGTTTTAACGAGACACACCCTAGAACAGAAGATTCCTGCCTAGTCGAAGAATACGAGTATTCTTTTAACATTCACTGGCACAACTCACTCGGTTGTCCAAACACAACTCAGACAAAAGAACGTAAACCTCAGTACAACAACAGTGTCTACTGGAAACAAACAATTACTTCACCGCGACCGACAATGGCCCTATGGAAACAAACATATACTTTAGGGCAATCGACAGTGATCCCCTGGAAACAAACAATTACTTCACCGCGACCGACAATGGTCCTATGGAAACAAACATATACTTTAGGGCAATCGACAGTGATCCCCTGGAAACAAACAATTACTTCACCGCGACCGACAATGGCCCTATGGAAACAAACATATACTTTAGGGCAATCGACAGTGATCCCCTGGAAACAAACAATTACTTCACCGCGACCGACAATGGCCCTATGGAAACAAACATATACTTCAGGGCAATCGACAGTGATCCCCTGGAAACAAACAATCACTTCACCGCGACCGACAATGGCCCTATGGAAACAAACAATTACTTCACCGCGACCGACAATGGCCCTATGGAAACAAACATATACTTTAGGGCAATCGACAGTGATCCCCTGGAAACAAACAATTACTTCACCGCGACCGACAATGGCCCTATGGAAACAAACATATACTTTAGGGCAATCGACAGTGATCCCCTGGAAACAAACAATTACTTCACCGCGACCGACAATGGTCCTATGGAAACAAACATATACTTCATTACTTGTCTCTCATACTGCATTAACCCTTCCTGCTATATAAAATTTAACTTCAAATAGTTCAAACTGATCAGAGCAGAAGGTGCATACACATTACATCTAACATTTTCTACACTTATTCTACTTCATCATCGCCGCATGCTAGAGAGCCTTCAAATTTTCTAAATCACATTTTTTCCAATACAAAATCACCAATCCACTATTTATTATTTACTCTGCCATACTTAAAATAACAACAGCTCTGCTATATCAACTTCCATCAGTCCTACAAACCCCTGACTTATATTATATATTCATTCAGATTTTTACCCCAACTTTTGGTCACTGGTACTAACACACCTCCTGCTTCTAACAATACAGACTCCATTTAGTTAACTCACTGCAAAGTACTACCAACCTATACTATCTCTATTGTATTATTGTTACATCTCCCTACAAATGTCATTAACCCCACATCACTATGGTACCTGCATCCCTACTCTCACTAAAACACAAGCACTTGTAGCTCTTTCTAATTTACTCTTGTAACCAAAACTTTTTCTACACGAATTATTGTTATTCTAATACCTTACTGTAAAATACATCCAAAACCTCTATAAGATGTTACCGAACCCCTCACTTTTTATTATGGAACCCAGATCTTCAGGTGGATGTCTATTAAAACACACTACTGTCCCACACGGTCTTGAGATTTCACTGCATAACGTCTCCATCCAGTCTCACATCAGCTTTCCCTTCCTCTTGTCTGATGATGTCATTACTTTGGCATTCTGTACCTCAGCACCCCATATGCCTCTTGAACACTGCTTTACTCAAACATCAGAATGCAACAACAGCCATGACACACATCTGCAAGATCTGGTATTCATAATTTTTACATCATCTTTGGTACTGCATAAGTGTCCACCATCCTCAGCCAGTACACAGTAGATTAAATATCAGACTTCTCTTTACTCATGCAGGGCCTGCAGTTTATGGCCTCAACCCCCCGCTGGGTTGCTGTGTGTCTGTGAAACCTATGACCTGGGTCTCCAGTCACCCCCCTTCATGTACTTCTCTCCTAACAAGTTATTTTCTTCACTGTTTCCTCAATCTTTAAACTGCACTCATCTATGATCATGCATAGTATTGCCACAAGGTTTACTGCACCACATTGAACTAATCTAACTTCTTTAATAAACTATATAGTATAAACTGAGTGAGTTGACCTGATCAATTAGCTAGAAAAGATTCATCGGATACAACACAAGCATCAAATATTAACAATTGCCAATTAACAATTTCCCAAAAATATTACCAATTAAATTGAATCTTACCGGAGTCCGTGTAAGCAATTATATTTAATCTCCTGAGACCCGAGCTTTGATTTTTTCAATGCATTTTCCCTATTCCTTTTGTTTTTAACCTTATTAGTTGGGTGACACGGTGGCTCAGTGGGTAGTACCGTCGCACACTGTCACAGCAAGAAGGTCCCCCCTCCGCGGAGCCCGCATGTTGTCGTGTGGGTTTTCCCCGGGTGCTCCGGTTTCCTCCCACAGTCCAGACATGCCAGCGAGGCGAACCAGAGACACTGAACTGTCCACGACTGTGCCCGATATAACCTGAATCCCGTGCAATGAGCAACCACCGCTCCTGTCATAAATGTAACCAAAGTGCAAAACATAACGTCAAAATCTTAATAAAGAAGCAAACAAACATTATTAGTGTTCTAGTACTTTTGCTACCACTAGCTGGCAGACAAAAATGTCCACTAATGGGGACAATCGATCGAAGTTTAGCAGGTCAAGGAATAAGGCATAACAAAACCAAAATGTAATGTCCTCATATGTGACCGCAGGGTCGCAAAAGGTTAATCTCACCTGAGTCCATCTCATCTGAGTCCGTGCAAGCAGCAGCGCTGAGAGATACTACAGATTGCTACAACTCGCTTTTCTCTAAACAGGAGGTAAGGCTGAAGATTACCTTCACCAGGCGTCCCTGAATCTGCATGCATATACGTACCTGAATCTGCATGCATATCCGTAGGTCTGCCAGTCCAGCTGCCCCAGCACAATGTATCACAGGATTTCATACACAAAGCGGCATATTAAACATAAATTCTTATTCCTGCCATAATACTCCCCCCTTTTTCAAATTTTACAATCAAATCTTGAAAATAAAATATTAAATAAACCTTCTAAATGTGTTTATCCTGTTGGAAAGCACAGAATTTTAAAGTTAGTTCAATCAAAGTCTGGTGTTAGCTGGACCTGTAAACAAATAATGTTGTTATTGAGCAGTGGAAGGTGTGTAACAGCTTTGTCGGCAGTGTCACCTCTGGCATTGTCCTGTAAAATTGGAACAAAACTTTACTTAAATAGTTCCACTTAAATTGAATAGGAGGGACAATGACACAAAGTATCATTTGCTAAAATTTTAACTAAGCCCACTTTTTTCCTGTCTGTTGCAGCATCTCTGGATGCAAATCCTTTCACAAACATTTCCAATTCAGGATTCCTATCAGGCCCAGAAAAAATAGATAGAGTAATACAGTCATGATGTTCACCATCTCCTGCAATTAGTAAAAAGTGGTAGGATTAAGTACATTACAGCATTTGATAATAATGTTCAATTTTAGAAGTACACTGTAGTATTTATACAATCATTAACTTGATACGTGAGATGTTTTCCTTTCAGTTATAGAACATAATTTGGCACTAACCGAGTTAGATAAGTATAACCCTCAAGATCACCTATTATAACTACGGATATTTCTGTATCAGACAAAGACAGAAAGAAAATTCTGCACAAATCCAGAAGGGATCAGAGTCCCTGTCTTGTACAGAAATAGTGGTACCTTCTGGCATTATTTCCAATTTAATTCAAGAGGCAAACAAATGATCACACCTCATAAGATTTATAGGGCTATGAAATCTCACTCTTTACAACTACACAATATTTTAGAAACAGTAACATATTAGCTTTTACCTTTTAACTTGTATTCAGCATTTGTACACAGAGAAAAACACGACCTCACTCTCAAATAAACATAAGCTTTGACAATATGTAATCTAATATATTACCATATGTCTTAATCAGAGGTGGAAAGAGTACCAAAAAATTGTATTCAAGTAAAAGTACTATTACCTTAATGAATCTTTACTCAATTACGAGTAAAGTTACTACTTTGAAAATCCACTCAAGCAAAAAGTAGAAAGTAACTCATTTAAAATGTACTCACCGAGTAAACAGCAGGGGGTCTCCTCTGTGTAATGTGAACAGGAGTGGATACAAACCTCAACAGTAGTTTTTAATTCAAATGTAATAGAAGAAACGTTGTCCTTAGCTCAAATGCAATAGAAGAAACATGTTGATACAACAATTAAAACAGTTAGGGATGTGTAATGCGTCATTTCAAATGACATAAAACTTTTTCAACTTGTATAATCACTAGCGATGTGTCGTAAAATGATTCGAATCCATGAATCGGCTCTTCTAACCGAAACAAAGGAACCGACTCTTCCGGCAGTCGCCATGTAAATACGCGGCTCTTCAAAAGGAACCGAAACAAAAGACTCGACTCCCTGTCGCAACTCACTGAATTCGCGATTTCTTTAGCGTTTTTTATTTTTATTTTTATTTTGCTCGGTAACAGATGCTATTCAAAATGTAACAATTACTAATACAAAACATACTTAAGCAAAAGCAAAATTACAGTCTGTGAAATGTGCTTTAAAAACTACTGTGTTACAGTAACCAGTGTGATCAGAGCGGTAACACTAAGCACTGGATTCGTGTATGTATGTGTATTGATCGAATTTGTTTAAAATCATATCCCCGCTATTGAAACATTCCCCACTTGCGACATATTGATGTCGAATTATTGTCCAGCACTACCCCATACATTAAACAAAGAAACAATATAGCAATCTCTCAATAATACATGCACCAATACACCCAGCAAATCTCCTATCACGACTAACAAGCGCTGTGTTACTCACAAAATTTTAATCTTATTCACTATAACAACTCTGATTAAGGAGATTTTCCTTAATTATGTGTGAAAATGTCCTATGTCACACATGGATGAATTCCACTCTAAGTACCCCCTTTCCTGGTTTAAGAACCTTAAAGTTCAAGAACGCTATCTACCTTAAAACACACTTAATAAGGTACCATAAATACTTCATCTTAACTCAGTTATCTTAAGATTATAAAAATAAAGTTGATTATAAAATTAACTGCAGCACTTACCCAATCCAGGCGTACAAAGACAAAGATAGCCGATGGACAAGATACGGCAAGCTGCTCACATAGAGCCAAAAAGGCGGATACACAGAAAACCACGCTCAGCTCTCCCAGAGCCAAAATGGTGGACAGACAGAAAACCACGCTCAGCTCTCTGGTCCAAAATGGCCGCCGAACAAAAGAAACCACGCTGCGCAACCCAGAGCCAAAATGGCGGACAGACAGAGCCAAAATGGCGGACAGACAGAAAGCCACGCTGCGTTCTCAAGAAACAAAATGGCGCCGACAACAAAAGAAACCACATTGCACATCCAGCACACGGTTTCACAGACAAACATACACAGAGACTTACTGACAAACAAAACTCCTGATGTACTGTTTTTCGAACCTGATTTAGAATTTAAAGTAGTCTAATTAACCGAACCCCGCTCCCATAACAGTCAGGTCCGAATTTAGAATAATCTTAATGATCAAATCTAGTTTCCAGCACCAAAAGATTCTTTCAAGATTAAACGGCGCTCCGTTGCCGTAACAGACAAGCCCGTATATAGGACAATCTTATAGATCGAATCCCGTTTCCAGCACCGGCAGATTCTTTCAAGATTTCCCACACGAATTACGAATTCCGCTCCCATAACCGACAAATTCGTTATAATTTAGAACTATCAAATTAATTAAACCCCGCTCCCATAACAGACAGGCTAATTAAAATGTAGAACAATTCGAATTAGACGAGTCTCGCTCCCATAGCAGACAGACTCCCCTTTCCCTCCAATAGTGTTCCATACACAATGGCGCCCTTAACATTTATTTTAACCGGTTTGGTTCAAATTCAGATATCAGGAAACACACATTTTTAGCTCCAACATATATTCACAGTTTTAAACTATCTAATGATACTTTAGTAATTTAATCAGACACTTACGGATTCTGAGATTCACTTTCACACTCTACGCTAAATAATAAATGCATCTAATATATATACAGAGAACGTCTGTTTACCTTAAGTAGGCGCGCCCTTGTACTGAGTACAAAATATTTTTTTCAGAATTCCTGGTCTTACCTCAGTCAGCTGAATCGATTCGATGCTATCTCAGGTCTCTTGAACCATCCTCTGGCTACCATTTGTTAGGATGAATCTTTTGGTTCAAAAAGGTCCTGAAGAAAGCAGTCGAGAAGTCCAGAAAGTACTCTTTAAAACACTTTATTAAGTGTAAAAATAATCTGTGAATATATATCAGAGCTAAGCCGGCCGGCGCTCCTTACTCCTGCAGTCTAGACACACCACGTAAGAAAGAGGCCGAACCTTTCTCCCCGCCAGTTTTTAAACTCAGCTAGGCTCCTCCTCCTTTACTGCTGGTGGAGCCAATGAAGTGTGCTAACAAGCCCCGGGCTCTGCCTCCCCCCCTTTCTGTAGGAGTCAGGGAGAGAGCCTAGCCGGCGACATGTTGGACAAAAGACCACATGGCCTGGATGTAAAACTTCCCATATTAAATGTACGTTTTTATGTTCCGAAAAACCTAACATGGTAAATAGGAAAGAAAAGCTGAATGTAGCCCCTTGAATAGATAATTATAAATAATAAGTTTTAATAGCTCATTACTAAGCTTTTTACTAAATAGATAATCCTTTAACAGTTTTGGTCATTTTGGTTTTGATAAAGTTTTAAATCTTTGAATTGAGTAAAGTTAGATTGGAGAGTATAACTTTCCATGTGTTCCTTACAACCTATGTTTACTTATTTTCTGTCAATCACCTTCACTGTCTTATTTGATTGGACGGGTTAATGTTCGGTCGGAGAGAGCCATTTTGTGATTGGATGCGAGGTTGAAGGCGGGCGTTGGAAGAGGAGCGGGAGTGTGGAGATGTGTGTGTGAAGAGAGAACGGGAATGAGACGGTAAAGTTATGATTGTTCCGAGATTTTCGGAATAAATTAAAAGTGAAACACCAGTCCTAGGTTTTCAGCTAGATTACCTAATTATAGTGCTGGGTTGTATCTGCCGTATGTTGTCAGTCCGATAACTTTTAAGCAGTGCAGCGTGTTTCTACTGTATAAATGTCTTAAAGAATCCTAGCTTTTCAATTAGGGAGCTAGTGTGTATCAGTACAGCCGATTGAACACGGCTATAACCGTTAGACTTTCGTCAGTATCCGGTTCTTTGTACCTGAGACCGAGGGACTGAGGTCACGGCCGCGTGAGGACCGTTACACACCTGCTTTCACCAACGCCTGATAGTGGGACTTTCATCCTTGGAAGTTCGTTCCACCGAGCATCGTTCTGCAGGTTGGCCAATCCGGTGTGAGTAAAGAAACCCTTTCATTCACCTGAGACGGGGTAAGGAATTGTGGCATTCTTTTATTTCTTTTTTGTTTGCTCCAAGGAGTGAAGCGGCCAGTGTTTTTCTGTTATAAGGCCCCAACGCACTCGAGCGACGGAACAGGCCTGCAACGGGTTAAAACTTTATTTGGGTATTGCCGGCATTAGTATGATGCATGCATGCTTGTTATATCCTAAAGGGGAACTGTATATTTTTATTTGACTTATTGAAGTAATAACTTTTGAGTGTTTCAGTGTATTTCTAAGGAAATATATATTTAATTTATTTGTTTATTTGAAGTAACAGGGTTGAATAATTAAGTATTTGATGACTGTTTTATAACCATTTTATAAGATTGCATTTGTGTTATTGAATAAACCCTAAAAAGGTTATTGAAATGATTTAGAACTTCAATTTTGTAGCTAAAACTATTCCTGAGAGGATAAATAATTATAATTTATAAACACTTTGATTTAAGTTAAAAAGTATACAATAAAGCGTGTAAATAGTGTGTTATTTAAGTATATTTGTTGGTTTATTTCACTTATTGTGTACTGTTGGTTGTCTAGGAAAATCATCTAGAAAACATTTAGATTAAGTAAGAACTTTACATTGTTCACAGGACCCAGGGTCCCATCCTTATTTCCTTGACATAGGTCTAAGCTTTCACCTTAGAGGGATTTTGGCGCTACATGAATGCTGCTGATTTGTTGTGATGTTTTGAAGAAAATGGAGGTGAAAAAGGGTTTAGCAGCTGAGCAGTGCACTGTAACAAATTTCTGTAGTTTTTACAGTATTACCCCAGCTAACAATTTTTGGTTCCCAGAACGTTCTGGGAACGTTAGTTTTTGGTTCCCAGAACGTTCTGGGAACGGATCATTTTGGTTGCCCTTTGGTTCCCCAGGAAAGTTTTCTTTACGGAAATAGAACGTTCCCGTTTGGTTGTGCATTATAGTTCTGGGAACGCTGAGGAGGAGCTAGGCACGCTGAGACGCTAGCCTAGTTGTTTGTTTGTAGCCTTTAGCTAAATAACTTTTTATATACGTATGTTTTAAACATATAATTTATACGTTAATCTTCCGTGTGTTGTTGATTTAGTTTTATTTTGTTTATCGTAAAAAAGCGCTTGTGTTTACTAACGTAAATTCGTGCTGTGTTGGAAACTAGGAAACTTCTGCTACCGGCATTCGAACGAAGCCGGTTTTGTTTGTTTTTGTACTTCAGCGCATAAACATCTTAATTATCCAGAATTAAAACCGTTTTCGGTCCGCACGAAGCGCGTTTGTGTTTGGTTGTGTTCTGTATTTCAGCTCTTAAAACACCTTTGTTTTGTGGGGAGTTATAACCGTTTTCGGTCCGCACGAAGCGCGTTTGTGTTTGGTTGTGTTCTGTATTTCAGCTCTTAAAACACCTTTGTTTTGTGGGGAGTTATAACCGTTTTCGGTCCGCACGAAGCGCGTTTGTGTTTGGTTGTGTTCTGTATTTCAGCTCTTAAAACACCTTTGTTTTGTGGGGAGTTATAACCGTTTTCGGTCCGCACGAAGCGCGTTTGTGTTTGGTTGTGTTCTGTATTTCAGCTCTTAAAACACCTCTGTTTTGTGGGGAGTTATAACCGTTTCTGTTCGTAGGAAGCGCGTTTATTTGTTTTGTACACCAGCGCATAACACCGTTCTCCTTTAGAATTACAGCCGCTTTTGTCCGAACGAAGCGCGTTTGTGTTGGTTTGGCTGGTGGTTTTTGTATTCCAGCTTATCATCGCCTGTTTCATCCGGAATTAAAGCCGTTCTTCTGTGACTACCAGCAGAAGCGCCGGTGAATCCAACATAAACATCATCTCCAACTCATCTTGTAAAGCTAAGTACATTTCTCTGTTATTATGGCCCCAGCAGGAGCATTATATCCATGTTCCGAGTGTAACATGTTCAGTTATTCCTTCTCCGTGTTTAGTGATAACTTTATATGTGATAAGTGTAGATTAGTTGTTAGTCTGACGGAGAAGATCTCAGTGTTAGAAGGGCGCATTCGGGCATTAGAACAGACTACTAGTGAGTGCTTAGATTCAGCTGTAGCAGCCCCGAATGCCAGCAGTTCAGGTGTAGAACCCCAGACTCCGGCATTAGAGCCCTCACAGCGGGGCGACTGGGTGACGTCTCGGCGACATAGTCGTAGGGCAAAGCACCGACCATCTCAGTTGCACGTGTCCAACAGGTTTTCCCCACTCAGTGAGCCACCCGCTGAGAAGCCTGTTAATGTAAGTGCTCTGGTTATAGGAGATTCTCAGCTCCGACACGTGCGTATTGCAACCCCCATAGAGACACCAGCAACCATAGTCACCTGTATTCCGGGGGCCAGGGCGCCTGACATCAGAGCAAATCTGAAAGTGCTGGCTAATGCTAATCGTAGATTTTCGAAGATTGTTATCCACGTCGGCACTAATGATGTTCGTTTACGGCAGTCTGAGGTTACTAAGAGTAATGTTAAAGAGGTGTGTGAGTTAGCTAGGTCGATGTCTGAGGCAGTAGTGTGCTCTGGCCCCTTACCGATTCGACCCAGTGGCGAAACCTACAGCAGGTTGTTGTCGCTGAACCGCTGGATGTCTAAATGGTGCTCAGAAAACTGCATTGATTTTGTAGATAATTGGTCCACTTTTGAGGGAAGGCCTGGTCTTTTGAAGCGGGATGGTGTCCACCCCACGTGGGAGGGTGCTGCTCGCATTTCTTGCAGCATAGGTGACAGGCTTTACCACCGCGTTAGTGTAGCGGCAGATAGTGGTAAATGACTATCCAGAGCCAAGACCAGGCAGCAGACTAACAGGCCTAACCAACTGTCTGCGAGTCGCCATCGGACGTCACCTGGAATCCTTAGGTCACAAACCATTGAGACTGTGTCTGTTTACCGTGGCAGGTGTAAGCCAAAACAAAATCAAAAAGTATGTCATAATAACTTAATTAAAATTAATCTAAATGAGCATCATGAAAACCATAGCAGGGCTAAACTAAAGTTAGGACTTCTAAACATCAGGTCACTTGCATGCAAAACAGTAATTGTAAATGAAATAATTACAGATAATAGTCTTAGTGCACTTTGTTTAACCGAGACCTGGGCTAGACCTGATGAGTATCTAGGTTTAAATGAAGCATCTCCTCCGGGTTACAGTTATGAACATAAGCCACGTCTTAGTGGTCGTGGTGGAGGAATAGCCGCAATTTATGACAAGGACATACAGTAGGTCTCACTGTAAAATCAACTCCCATAACAAACTCGTTTGAAGTTCTTATCTCTGACATAACCAATAAATGTTCATCTGATAAAACTAGTATGTTTAAGCTGGTTACTGTTTATCGACCCCCTGGTCCTTACTCAGAATTTCTTAACGAATTTGCCGATTTTCTTTCTAAATTAGTTTTATCAACTAAGAAAGCTCTAATTGTTGGTGACTTTAATATCCATTATGAGGATAAATGTAATCCACTCAAAACTGCGTTTGACTCTATTTTAGAATCTTTAGGCATCACCCAAAATGTAACAGGACCCACTCACTGCTGTAAACATACCTTAGATTTAATACTTACTTATGGTATAAACATAGACAACCTGGAAATTGTACCACAGAATGACTTAATCTCTGATCACTCCCTACTAATATATGAAGTGTCCCTGTCCAATAATATACAGCAACCAAATCGTTTTAAATGTAAGCGCACTATTACATCTGCAACTGCAGCAGCGTTCATAAACTGCCTACCAGAATTACCAAATATATCAGCATCGGAACCTAAAGAACTAGATCAGGCAACTCAAAACCTAGAGACTGTATTGCTCGCAACCTTAGATAACGTAGCCCCACTTAAAACTAAACTGATTAGGGAGAAAAAACTTGCTCCTTGGTACAATGACCACACATGCGCACTTAAACAAGCAGCACGGAAATTAGAACGCAAGTGGCGTCACACTACACTGGAGGTGTATAAGATTGCTTGGAAAGATGCTTTAACTGAGTATAAACATGCCCTTATAAAAGCTAAATCTTTATGTTATTCGTCCCTAATAGAGAAAAATAAAAATAATCCCAGATTCCTTTTTGAGACAGTGTCCAAATTAACTAAAAACGTTAATGAAACTGAATCTAATATATCGCCTGACTGTACCAGCGATGATTTTTTTAAAATTCTTTAATGACAAGATAGAAAAAATACGACTTCAGAGTCAGAGTGTGTCACCTGCCAATGTTAAGTATGGACTCACTCCGAGCAGCATTGGTGATAATAGTAACGAGTTAATCCAACTAAATTCCTTTAATCCAATCTCCCAAAATGAACTAACTGTGTTGATTAAATCATCGAAGTCATCATCGTGTATACTCGATCCTGTTCCAACTCGTCTACTTAAAGATTTACTCCCAGCTATTGTAGAGCCCCTGCTTACATTAATCAATGCATCCCTTAGCCCTGGATATGTACCTAAATTGTTTAAAAGTGCTGTTATTAAACCCCTGATTAAAAAACCTAATCTTGATCCACATGTACTAGCTAATTATAGGCCAATTTCAAACCTTTCTTTTGTCTCAAAGATATTAGAAAAAGTCGTTTCCAAACAGTTATGTTCTTATTTGAATGAAAATTGTATTCATGAAAAATTTCAATCAGGATTTAGACCCAACCATAGTACCGAAACTGCATTAATTAGAGTAGTTAACGAGTTGTTAATGTCTTCTGATAATGGATGTGTCTCTTTTCTTGTTCTATTAGATCTTAGCGCAGCGTTTGATACGGTCGATCATAACATTTTACTGGAGAGGCTAGAAAATACAGTAGGTGTTAAAGGACTCGCACTCTCTTGGTTTCAATCATATTTGACTGACCGCTCTCAATTCGTTTATGTAAATAATAAATGCTCAGAAACTAAGTAAAGTGTGGTGTTCCACAGGGGTCGGTACTTGGACCGCTATTATTTACACTCTATATGCTTCCACTAAGTGAAATTATTCATAAACATGGCATAAACTTTCACTGCTATGCAGATGATACACAGCTGTATATATCAGCCAAACCAAATGATACTGACACAATCAGTAAGATAGAAGATTGTGTAAACGACATAAAAAACTGGATGTCGTGTAATTTTCTTTTACTTAATTCAGATAAAACTGAGGTTTTACTTGTTGGCTCTAAAGCTGCAAGAGACAAGTTTTCTAACCTGGTGCTAAACTTAAACACGTTCTCTGTTACTCCCAGCCCAGATGTAAAAAACTTAGGTGTCACAATAGATTCAGATCTCTCCTTTGATACACACATTAATAATATTACTAGAGTTGCTTTCTATCATTTGCGTAACATTTCTAAAATAAGAAATATACTATCTGTTAATGACGCCGAAAAACTGATCCATGCGTTTATAACTTCTCGGTTAGATTATTGTAATGCTCTTCTAACTGGATGCTCTGGTAGATCCTTAAACAAACTCCAGTTAGTTCAAAATGCAGCAGCTCGAGTGCTAACTAGAACTAAAAAATTTGATCATATCACTCCTGTTCTATCGTCTCTACACTGGCTGCCAGTTAAATTTCGCATTGATTACAAAATACTTTTACTAACCTATAAAGCGCTACATGGTCTGGCTCCACAGTATCTGAGTGAGCTTATTAATTACTACAACCCAGCACGTCCACTTCGTTCACAAGATGCAGGGTTACTTATAGTTCCTAAAATTAAAAAGACCAAAGCTGGTGGAAGAGCATTTTCTTACAAAGCTCCACAACTTTGGAATAATCTTCCTGCCTCTGTTCGGTATTCGGACACAGTCTCAATGTTTAAGTCTAAACTGAAAACATATTTATTTTCTCAGGCTTTTGATTAATATAGACAAAGGCGCAGAGCTTGGGGGTTCTTGGTCATAGAAACTTGTGGTGATCAGGGATGTTGGGTCGCTGTCGTTCTGCCTCTCTTGTCCAATCACTCTGGTTTGGGTAGGAGAGGTGGGCGCTGATGTCCTGTGAAAGCCTTCATGACCTTGTTACCTGCTCGCTCTCCCTTTTAGTTATGCTGTAATAATTAGGGCTGCCGGAGTCTAAAACTCTCTGTAAAACTGTTTGTCAACTAGCATTGTACATTATTAACTACATTCTCTGTTGTTTTACCCCGAGGGCATTCTGATGGAAACCTGTTTACCCGCCGAGGTTAAGGATTAAAGTCGAGACTGCCGGGACAACGATGCTGCTCCTGTCAGATGTGACGGGTCTGGAGTAATTGCAACGACAAGAAATCACTACAGACTTTATTGAAGACTAGAGCGGATAACAACTCTATTATTATTTAATTGTTTATTTATCTATTTATTACCACTGTATGACTTTTAGATCATTCAATTCTGTGTTTGTATGATTTGTGTAAATCGTGTATTTATTTAAAGTATCCTCCAGACCACCCAAGAAGGATGGGCCCTGTTGAGTCTGGTTCCTCTCAAGGTTTCTTCCTGTAATTTTCAGGAAGTTTTTCCTTGCCACAGTCGCCCTCGGCTTGCTCAACAGGGGTTTTTGTATCTGTTGGTCCTGGATTTTGTAAAGTTGCTTTGAGACAATGTATATTGTAAAAAGCGCTATATAAATAAAGTTGACTTGACTTGACTTGACATAAAAATGGAGTAAATAAGTTTTCAGATTCTTCTGTGCTGAACAATACTGACTTATAAAGTCTTTATAAGTGACATCTGTGTTAAAAATGTGTTTGTATATTTCACTGTATTGTGAGAAATGGGACGTTATAAGTCATATTCTGCTAAAGCATAACGTTTCATAAACATATTTCAAAGTCAGACACATCTTGGTTAAAGTGAAAGTGATCTTAGCTGTGTATCAATAAAAACCAAATAAGTGAAATAAGACATTGTATTTTAACTGTGTTAAAAAAGTTAAACGTTAAAAAGTGCATCTTTATAAAAGAGATGTATCAGATAAATAACTAAAATAGACTTGAATCTGTTTTGTAAGAGTTAGAAACATCAGTAGTATGTGAATGTTTGAGCCATGTGTTGTTTTAGAAATGTGTCAGTATATGTGAACTTAAAACTGACACGGTGATGTTCTGTAGATCTTACAGCACAAATATGTAGGAATAACTGAAATTAATGTTAGTGTGTTTAACTATTCTTCTTATTATCATCATTATTATTCTAAATTGTTATGTTTACTTTTTTCTTACATTTGTTCTTTCAGCTACATGACAGTTAAGCACCCTGGACTCGACCTAGTCCTGCTTGGTAACTGTGTTTTACTTCGCACTAAACAGCCTATTTTTCTAGTAGAAAATGAAGCTCACATCCGCTTATAAATGCATGTGGAAAACACCAAGGTCTGGTTTGCTCTTTTCAGCCTGTGTCTACAAGAAGATCGGGTTTCCTCGGCATATTTTTACGTGTAATAAGATGTGAAATGTGCGCTGCGTCGCTTTACGCATCAGGAGCGGTGTGCTGTTTTAGCAGAACACAAGGAAACAGAGCATCGTTAGGTTCCCTTTGCGGGCTTTTACATGAACGAGAGAACTTATGTTCGGCCGACGTGCACTTTATTACCTCGTATTTTATATCAGGACTTGTATTTTAATCACTATTTGCCATGAGAAAACACAAGTGCGCATGTGTCACGGAAGCACACAGACGCTGCGCTGGTCGAGTTGAGTCTACACAGTTCTCATGTGTGCTATAAAGCCCCGCCCCCTCTCGTAAGAGGGAGGAGTCTCTGTACAACAGAGCACAGCGCTTCACTCGCTCTTTCTTAGCGCCGTTTTAGCTCCAACAACGATGGTAGAAGAAGCTCCAGCACCGGCCAGCTCGGCCCCCGCCAAGGCTCCTAAAAAGAAGACCGCGGCCAAACCCAAGAAAGCGGGTCCCAGCGTCGGCGAGCTGATCGTCAAAGCTGTTTCCGCTTCCAAGGAGAGGAGCGGCGTGTCCCTGGCCGCCCTGAAGAAAGCTCTGTCTGCAGGTGGATACGACGTGGAGAAGAACAACTCCCGCGTCAAACTCACCGTCAAAAGCCTGGTGACCAAGGGCACCCTGGTGCAGACCAAGGGCACCGGCGCCTCAGGATCTTTCAAGCTCAACAAGAAGCAGACCGAGGCGAAGAAGCCCGCGGCCAAAAAAGCTGCCGCTCCTAAAGTGAAAAAGGCCGCAAAGAAACCCGCCGCTGCAAAGAAGCCCAAGAAGGTAACAGCCAAGAAACCCGCCGCTAAGAAGTCCCCCAAGAAGGTCAAGAAACCCGCTGCTGCCGCTAAGAAAGCCACCAAGAGCCCTAAGAAGGCTAAGAAGCCGGCGACCACCAAGAAGGCAGCCAAGAGTCCTAAAAAAGCCAAGGCAGCCAAACCCAAGACCGCTAAACCCAAAGCGGCCAAGGCCAAAAAAGCTGCACCCAAGAAGAAGTAAACATGTTTATGTTTTATTAACTTCGTTTTCTTAAAACGGCTCTTTTAAGAGCCACCTATATCTTCACATAAAGAGTCGCGTTTCCTAAACACATATATACATATAAGCATGCATGCAAACATACAACTATTCATACATGCAGCCGTCCATACATACATATTTTGTGGAGAGAGATAAGCAAGGAGTTAAAAACACTAAGTATGACTGGTCCTGTTTTATGTGTAATGATTTTGTCACACATCCCCATAAAACTGTCCGTATAAATGTGTATATGTATGTGCACTCACGTATATGAGCTCTTTACATAATGTAATTGTTAGTGTAAATGTTATTGTGACATAATATAATGTAATTGTTGTTTAAGAGAAGCTTTTCTGTATCATGCATTACACGAGGGGGAGAACGGAGGAGAAGAGAGGGGAGGAGGGGGGGGGGGGGGGGCAGTATGTGAGGGGGGCGTGTATGTGTTTCCCTGAGACATGACGGCGCGTTTAGGATTGGCTCAGCTGTGCCTTCGCTCTAAGCCAATAGGAGAGAGGCCAGTTTGCCTATATAATACCGCTTCGAGCTCTCTTCCAGTTTACTTCAGTTTTGTACCACGAACGTATCTGATCATCACAATGAGTTGTAACTGAGTTATTAAACAACTTGCCCTATGTCTCCCAGTGTTGCCTCCTCACCTCCGGTGGGGAGGCACTGGGCTCGGCTTAGATATGTGGGCGACGAGGAAGCTCCAAACCGCTCGGAAGTGGGTTTTCACCTTCTCCAAAGCGAATGGATTAACGCCACAGACATCTACTCCTTTATTGCTCTCCCAAACAGAAAGGACTTTGAAATATGTTTTTTCCGCTCACAGACTTTGGCAAAATTCACCAATATATTTAGTAATGGTGCAGGAAGTGGTTTCTGGAAACACTGTGAACTGGTTTCTTCAATTCCAAATGACGTAAAGTTCATCGTTGTAAAGTTCTGGACTGGAAGAGTTGCGGATGAGGATGTCGATCAGTACATTATGAGGTTCGCACATATACTACAACCTGTTCAAAAACCAGTAGACCAGTTTGGAATATGGTATGGTGTACGGAGGTACAAAATAAAAGTCAAGAGGGACGATGGTGGAAACCTAATGCAAATCCCAAACTCCATCTCGATGGGGCCGTACAACGGGAACATCACCTTTCCTGGACAACAACAACGGTGCTACATTTGTACATCTTCAAGTCATCAAGCTAAAGAATGCGACACGATTAAATGCTGGAAATGCGGTCAACTGGGACACAAAGCCAAACTATGTGACAATTCTGAGATCTGCAATTTATGCAGACAAGAAGGACATTCATACTTTTCCTGCCCACAATCGTATAGTAATAGAACTAAAATTCTGCAAAGTCCTTGTACAGTATCCGTCGTAAATGTTGCAAACACGCAGCTGCCTGCACAGACGCCTTCAACTCAACAGCAAATAGAAGAGGTACTTCCGACTCAAGAGCAAAAGAAAGATCAACAAGAAGAGAGCTCAGATTCTGATGGATCCACCACTACCTCCTCCGATACAGACAGCGACACCGAGGACTCAACATCTTCAAACGCTACATCTGATGAAGAACCTCCCCCGATACCCAAAGTTGATTCAGGTGAAAGACAAACTGACACCACAACAATGAATGATGAAAATTCTGTTCAAACAGTAATAAAAAAAGCTAACTCACCTAACACAGTTAACATAGCGGCTGAAAAAAAAGGCATCTCAAAAAAGAGACGTAAAAAAATTTCATCTATAGCGGACACGAGTAAACGAGTAAAAGATGCAGACTAAATATTGTTAGTTGACATCTTACCTGAATGATCTCATTAGGTATTAAACGTAACACTTAAATTATTTTAAAATGACATTGAATATAATATCAATAAATGTAAGAGGGATGAAATCTGATAAAAATATGAATATAAAAATAGCTAAATTTATGAATAAACGCTGTGATATAATATGTTCCCAAGAATTAAGATTGACAACTTTAGAAGATGTAAAAAAAATGTCTTCACTATGGACAATAGGAGAATGTATTATATCAATAGGTAAAGATAGAGCCGACGGAATTGGAATCTTTTTTAAAAAAAAACCAGTAAGAATAATTAAGACTAGACATCTTGTGCCGGGTCGTCTACTTTTGGTCGACTGTTTTTTTAATAATAAAAAAATAAGAATCATAAATGTTTATGCACCCACAGATCGTTCAGGTAAGATGAAAATACTACATAAACTTCTCGAGATACTATATGTTGGTTTCCCCGTAATAATGTGTGGAGATTTTAATATAATTTCTGACTTAAAAGATAGAATACCGTATAGGGATATACCTTTATCTAGGGATGGTAAATTTTTAAACAAAATATGTGAAATGTCAGAGCTAAAAGACGCGTTTAGACAGATTTACCCGATCGATATTGGCTTTACTAGAATGGACAAATCAGTTAAAACAAGGATTGATAAAATATATGTATCACAAAATATACATGTCAAATCGTATAAAACTGAGCTGTTAGTTGATTCTGATCACCTAGCTCTAAATGTAAAACTATTATTATATAGATATGAACAAAAAGGTTATTGGAAATTAAATACTCGTTGTTTAAAAGAAGAAATAATTATCTCAGACACTAAAAATGAAATTAATAGGATAAAACAACTAAAAGTATTAACAAGATCAAATATTGAATTATGGCAAGTTTTAAAAGAACAAATTAGAATGTTTTTTAAACGAAAATGTAGGGAATTGCATCAACAAAATAACGACATTTATGATAAACTGTTGGATGAATATATTGAATTATTTACAAAATCTGGGTTGACCTCTGAAGAAGAGAATAGATTAAATGACATTAAAATAAAATTAACTGAAATTAATGATGAACTAACTATAAGCCCTCAAATGCAAGCAGGTCATGACATAAATCAACCAGCAAATATTACAAATATAATTAAACAATTAAGAGAAGGAAAATCAAATAAATATATTGCCGGGATACGAAATGATAAGGGAAAAATAATTGAGGATGAAAGTGAAAAATGTATATTAATAAGAAATATCTGTGAAAAGATGTATAAATTTGGATTTTGATATAAATATGAGAACAATAATGTATGGTATTTTTGATAATGTACATACAAATATTGAAGAATTTTACTGGCTAATTATTTGTGTGGTGAATACAAAGATTTGGAAAACAAGATGCAAAATAATTATAGACCAAATTAATATAAGTGCTGACATTGTTTTTAAACAGATTGTTTGTCACTTAAGACGGTTGCGAACTGAAGATCTTAAAGCTAAGAAAAAATTTCCATGGTCGATACTTAAGTTGTAAAAATTTGTATGTAATAGATTTTATGTTTTGTATGTGTTATTGCTGTGTTCTTTATCTTGTTCGGATTGTAATGTAATGATAATAACTTTGTTCTGAAAATCATGTATTAATAAAGATCATATTTAAAAAGGAAGACCGGTGGTAAGACTAGAGCTAAGGCCAAGACTCGTTCATCGCGTGCCGGCCTTCAGTTCCCTGTGGGCCGTGTTCACAGACTGCTACGTAAGGGCAATTACGCCCACCGTGTGGGAGCTGGTGCTCCTGTCTACTTGGCTGCCGTGCTGGAGTATCTGACCGCTGAGATCCTCGAGTTGGCTGGTAACGCCGCCAGAGAGTTGAGGAGTTGAACAGACTGCTTGGAGGTGTAACCATCGCTCAGGGCGGTGTGCTGCCTAACATCCAGGCTGTTCTGTTGCCCAAGAAGACCGAGAAAGGAGCCAAGGCCAAGTAAAGTCACTCTCGTGTTCTAACCAAAAGGCTCTTTTAAGAGCCACCCATTTCCACAGAAAAAGTGCAATTTCCCCAGATAATATGTAAACGAAACAGATATAATATCGTTTCATAGGCTCACACGGCATAAAACACATGATTTATGACATGGTAAAATTAACAAATCAATATGTACGATTTATATTTTCCCTTTCTATTTAACTTTACATATATATATCTATATATAGATATATATAGATATATATATATATATATATATATATAG
This sequence comes from Trichomycterus rosablanca, assembly GCF_030014385.1. Lineage (NCBI taxonomy): Eukaryota > Metazoa > Chordata > Actinopteri > Siluriformes > Trichomycteridae > Trichomycterus > Trichomycterus rosablanca. Next base: position 24,255,039 of record NC_086002.1, read on the forward strand.
ATATATATATATATATATATAGATATCACTTGCAGTAGCAAAACCAACAATTTAGACGATTAAAAGTGGTGCAACAAACGTGTTTGTGTAGAACACATGGAACAAAAATTACAATAATACTAATAATAACAATAATAATAAGCAAAATGATCGAAATAATCAATAATATATATTTTGCAAATGGTATATACTTTAAGTGCGATTGTAGGCTGTGTTTTAAAAGCACAAAGAGACAAAGGAAAGTATTATAAATCCCGCCAACAGCATAGAGGAAATACTGTGTTTCTGAAACGAGGCAGCGGCAGAACGCCGACCAGTAAGTGACATTTGACGTAAGCACGATCGTCCAATGAGAAAAGAGCTTCATCAAGACGCCCAATGAGCGCGGAGCGGCTCTGGTACTTAAATAGAGCGTGTTGGGCGGGCTAACATATTCTGTTCTACAGTTGGTGAAGTGCAGAGTTCCAGACGCGATGGCAAGAACCAAGCAGACCGCTCGTAAATCCACCGGTGGGAAAGCGCCGAGGAAGCAGCTCGCCACTAAGGCTGCCCGCAAGAGCGCCCCGGCTACCGGCGGTGTGAAGAAACCTCACCGTTACAGGCCAGGTACCGTGGCTCTGCGTGAAATCCGCCGTTATCAGAAGTCCACTGAGCTGCTCATCCGCAAGCTGCCCTTCCAGCGCCTGGTTAGAGAAATCGCTCAGGACTTTAAGACCGATCTGCGCTTCCAGAGTTCTGCCGTCATGGCTCTGCAGGAGGCCAGTGAGGCTTACCTGGTCGGTCTGTTCGAGGACACCAACCTGTGCGCCATCCATGCCAAGAGGGTGACCATCATGCCTAAGGACATCCAGCTGGCCCGCCGTATTCGCGGAGAGCGGGCTTAAACGAACCCACTCCATGTACATGCTTCCACTGAAATGGGCACTTTTCATAACTTTATTTATTTATTATTCCATTGTGTGTGCGTGTTCCGAGTTATAATTTAGTTATATTTATCAGTTATAAATAATAGGAAAACCTGGTTTATGTGTGTGTGTAGAGATGTACTTTACATGTTCTTACAACAATTATAAGGGCGGCACGGTGGCTTAGTGGGTAGCACTGTCGCCTCACAGCAAGAAGGTCCTGGGTTCGAACCCCAGGTGGGGCGGTCCGGGTCCTTTCTGTGTGGAGTTTGCATGTTCTCCCCGTGTCTGCGTGGGTTTACTCTGGGTGCTCCGGTTTTCTCCCACAGTCCAAAGACATGCATGTGAGGTGAATTGAAGATACTAAATTGTCCAACACTGTGCTTGATATGGACTTGTGAACTGATAAACCTTGTGTAATGAATGGCTATCGTTCCTGTCATGAATGTAATTAAAAGTGTAAAACATGACGTTAAAATCCTAACAAACAAACAAACAACAATTATAAACAAGGTTACATAAGTACAGCTGATTAAAGATTGGCAGATGGTGTCTTATAACACATGATTAATAATGTTTATAGTGGTGTATGTTTATGGGGTTCTATAGAGCATTGAGTTAGTAAGAGTAATATAGTCGTTATGAGTAGTAGAGTAACAACACAAACATGATGGTAAAGAAGAAGGAGCAGTAAATTGCAGCGGTGGTTAAAATATTACGCTACTAATGCAAAAAAAAAAGATTAATAATCAGTAATTATTATTCAGAATAATATATCAATAATAAAATACTATTCTAGGTACTCAACACAGGGTAATTACAGGCATTTTAGAACAGACATACTGTAAAATATTAAGTGTAAATAATCATAATTACTCATAATAATGATTTTTATTTCTATTATAGTTGTTGTAATAATAGTGTTATTGGTGATGATGGTAGTAGTAGTAACTGTAATTATAATGTTATGGAGAACCAATAGACGGTTAGTGGAGCGTTTCTTCCATCTCGTGGCCAAAATGTGAAAACACGAACTAAATCTGTGTGTTTATGTGTTTTCTTTTATGTATGTATATTTTTATGTATTTTCATGTAATATAAAAATTGTTAGGAGGATTTAGTGGCGTTGGTGTTGCACGGTGTACACAGTCTGTATTTTACACAGAGATGGTATTAACTGATTGGAGTGTAATCTACAGTATGGCTGTACATTGGTAGAATGTAAACACGCTGGATGAAGGCATAAGGAATGAGCAGAATATTTAATGTTCACCATAAGACTGGTTATTGTAATAATGGTAATAAAACAACCGTATTCACAATGATGCCTTTTTTAATTTGGTAATTCATGTGTTTGAGCCGCCACTGTGTGTGTGTTACTTTAACCTTTGTCCTCTGAGTCCCGCAGCACCGACTCCCATTTCTGACGGGTTTTTGTCTCCGTTTGCAGGTTCTCCGGCTGGCACTCACACTCAGGCTGGAACTCATTGTTCTCGCTACCTGATCTGAAGGCATGAGGACCCAGGTGTGGTTCATCAGCTCCAGGTGCGCCTTGTGTTCCTAGGCAGCACAGGTGATATCTGTTGAGCTCAATTTAAGCCCAACTTCCTTCTAACCCAAACTACAATAACCCCAACAGGTTTTTAACCCTAATTAGGAAAACCTAAACATGTATCTAACCCAAATTAAGATAACCCCAGGCTAGTTCTAACCGTAATTAGGATATCCCCAACATGTAATAATAATTATAATAATCCTAATTTTACTATCAGGCAATGACAATTAGAAGGAGGCAGAGTAAAAACATCAACATCATTTCACTATTTAATTTACTTTCACGAAAACAGGTGAGCATAAAAAGTGTAGGTTTTCACATCAACAATACACAAAATCTTATTTCTATAACTTTTGGAACTTAATGACTGTATTTGCTGTTTTTCAGTCTTTGTAGTCCTTTGAAGCAGTCAAGACCAGCTTTGTGATATTCAAAAAGTACATAAAGAGCTATAAAAAAACCTTATTGCTTTTGTAGTTGAGCTAGCAAAGCTTCACACCTGACCGTTGTACATTGTTCAAGTTCTTGTATTTCTCTCTGTGTTTAGTACCTTAATGGGGATTTAAATTGTAAACCCTAAACAGCTTTACTTCTGACTTCAGTAAATAAATAGATGCCCTTGTTAAGAAATTGCAGTTTCTATCTATTGCACTCACAGTTCTGTTCGCGAACACATTACGGTGAAGCTGGATACACTCACACACACCTAAATCATAAACTGAGAGGGAAATAAAAAAACCTAGTCTACCAACCCCCCCCCCCCCCCATAAAAAAAAAGAAAACTAATAAATGAATTACTTAATTTAAGTTCACACACACTGACACATTTCTAAAACAACACATGGCTCCTACACTTACACAACAGATTCAAATCTATTTTAAGTTTTTTTATCTGATACATCTCACTTATTAAGATGCACTTTTTTTTGTTAAATAATTACTTTTAAAACTCAGAAATGGCTTTAACACAGCTAACACTGAAACATAAAATGTCTTCTTTCACTTATTTGACTTTAATTAATACACAGCTTTGAACACTTTCACTTTAATCAAGATGTGTCTGATTTTGAAATATGTTTATGAAACGTTATGCTTTAGCAGAATATGACTTATAACGTCCCATTTCTCACAATACAGTGAAATATACAAACACATTTTTAACACAGATGTCACTTATAAAGACTTGCATCAGTATTGTTCAGCACAGACAAATCCAAACACTGCGTTACACATTTTTATGTATTTATTTATTTAATGAATTCATTGTTTATGTATTTATTTAGTTATTCACTCATTCATGACCCTAACAGTCCTAGCTGTGTGGCACATATCCAGGGCCAGCTGTAGCCTAGTGGTTAAGGTACTAGGCCAGTGACAAGAGGGTTACTGGTTCAAGCCCCACCACTGCTAGGTTATCACTGTTGGGCCTTTGAGCAAGGCTCTTAACCCTAAATTGCTCAGACTGCTGATTTAAACTAATATGAATTTTTGATCATACACTGCTGTATTCTCCCACACTGTCTTTCCAAATTCCTAGTATGTTCTTTGTTTTTTGGCTACATTGTCATGTCTCTAATGGCTGTTTGTCCCACCTAATTGTACAAAATAAAAAAATGCGACAAACATGGCGATTATAGTTACATTGTAATAAGGTTTAGGGTTGCATAGAGTTTATGGTTGTTTCTTTGTTTGTCTTTCTTACTTTTGGCACAACATGTTTAGAAAAAAAATTCTTAACATTAAACATTAGTTACAGAAAAATATGTCATGTGGAATTCATCACATCGATTGTGGACCGATTTACTGTGAGGATAAAACAGTGGAGGTTCTAAGTTACACGCTTTACATGAGGCCTACTCCGAGCAGCTGCGGTCACAGTGGGCGGTCACTGCTTAACTCCGCCCCATTGTCTTCAACTAGGTCCGGTAGAGGGAAATAACAGGCTCGCTGTGAACGCTCATCCTGCATTGACTCGCTTCATCTCGACGAGAGCAGTAACGATGTCCGGAAGAGGAAAAGGCGGCAAAGGTCTTGGAAAAGGAGGCGCTAAGCGTCACCGCAAAGTTCTCCGTGATAACATCCAGGGTATTACTAAACCCTCCATCCGCCGTTTGGCTCGCCGTGGCGGTGTGAAGCGTATTTCCGGCTTGATCTACGAGGAGACCCGCGGTGTGCTCAAGGTTTTCCTTGAGAACGTCATCCGTGATGCCGTCACCTACACCGAGCACGCCAAGAGAAAGACCGTCACCGCAATGGACGTGGTGTACGCTCTGAAACGCCAGGGACGCACCCTGTACGGATTCGGGGGTTAAACGTTCAGACCTCCACGCTAACACAACGGCTCTTTTAAGAGCCACACATATTTTCTACAAAAGAGGAAGTCTTTCTGCTTTATTAATAATATTGTTATTAATAGTAGTAGTACGTTCACTGATGTGTAGATTTGCAAATCACTTGTTTAGCCCCAAAAGCTTGAAAGCATCATTATAAGTAAAAATAACACATTCACTGATGCATTTTTTTTTAGTTCACTTGTGTAGCCCTAAAAGCTTTGAATTATCATTAGTAATTTTACGTTTACTATCAGATCTCTCGTTTAGCCGTCATACGACGTGTTTGCATACTACCAATGTACAGCCTACTGTAGATTACACTACAATCATTAACACGATCTTTATCTATCTATCTAATCTAACAAACATTTAATAAAATATTGCTATTTAATCTTTTATATTCGGTTTTGAAACATGTATCGACCTTTGTTGTCTGTAAGCGGGAACAGACAACAAAGAACAGATTCTAGTGAATGGGGCAGAAGGGGGCGTGGAACGGTTTGTTGTCTGTCCAATAGAAACCCAGGACTTTGGACCAATCAGAGTTACGTGTTCCAGCTTGGCTTACTCAGCATGCAGGGTTAATAAAGCGGGCGTGTAGAGCGTCTACATTCACTTGCAGTTTGTTCTAGAGGAAACAGCAGCATCATGCCCGAACCAGCGAAGGCCGCGCCCAAAAAGGGCTCCAAGAAAACCGTCCCCAAGACCGCCGGCAAAGGAGGCAAGAAGCGCAGAAAGTCCAGGAAGGAGAGCTACGCTATCTACGTGTACAAGGTCCTGAAACAGGTCCACCCTGATACCGGGATCTCCTCCAAGGCTATGGGCATCATGAACTCCTTCGTCAACGACATTTTCGAGCGTATCGCTGGTGAGTCCTCTCGTCTGGCTCACTACAACAAGCGCTCCACCATTACCTCCAGGGAGATCCAGACCGCCGTGCGCCTGCTGCTTCCCGGTGAGCTGGCCAAGCACGCCGTGTCCGAGGGTACCAAGGCCGTCACCAAGTACACCAGCTCCAAGTAAAGCGCCTTAGTCGCTCTGGCAAACCAACGGCTCTTTTAAGAGCCACCCATCTTATCAAGTTAAGAGAATTTTCTTCTTTTTAAATATTATATCTGAATATGTTATACACACACTATCTAGCTAGTTTCCCATGTTTGTAATACTTGACTCTTTTCTTTCTTTTATTTATTAATTAATATATTACTGTTTTTGGGCCCTGACTGCCACGGAGCGAGCGTTACCCAGAGACACTTGCGGCCAAAAGTTTGGACACACCAGCCATAAGTTTGGACACACCTTCTCTTCAATGTTTTTTCTTGATTATTTTTATTTTCTACATTGTAGATTAATACTGAAGACATCCAAACTATAAAGAATTATGTAGTGAACCAAAAAAGTGTTAAACAAACCAGAATATGTTTTATATTTTACCAACTCTACCTCTGCACAACCCAACTGATGGTCTCAAACACATTAAAAAAGCAACAAATTCCAAAAATTCACTCTAGACAAGGCACAAACATTCATTGAAAACCGTTCCAGGTCGATACCTAATAAAGCTGGTTGAGAAAATTTCAAAGAGTGTGCAAATCTGTCATTAAAGCAAAATATGGCTACTTTGAAGAATCTAAAATATAAAACATATTCTGGTTTGTTTAACACTTTTTTGTTTACTACATAATTCCATATGTGTTCCTTCATAGTTTGGATATCTTTAGTATTAATCTACAATGTAGAAAATTTAAAAAAATTAAGAAAAACCACAGGAATGAGAAGGTGTGTCCAAACTTTTGGCCTGTACTGTGTATATGTATATATATATTAATTATAAATAACCATACAACAATAAAAAAAAAAAAAAACTTTATCTCTATATCTGTTTTTTCTCTCTATATTTTATTCAAAGAGCTTTATTAGTATGATGTTGTAGTACTTACAGTATTGCTAAAGCATTGAAATGACAGAATATGAATGTATATACAGGGAAAAAAGGAAATATAAATTAAAACAATAAAAAGTAATAAAATAAAAAACATGTATATATGGAACACTTTCTCTTTGTGGGTTAATTCAGACTGTTCCTCTGTTCGGGTGTATCAGTCCGTGTCTCTCAGACTGTTGCAGGCAGATACATACTGAGCTGCTACAGTGCTTCTCTCCTTCTCCTCTCCTAACATGATGCTCAGTTTCTGACTGCTGTTATTTATGTAGTATGTAGATTCAGATTCAAGTAGCTCTATAAGCATGACAGTAGAAAATAATATTGCCAAAGCAGTACAAACTATAAACAGTAAAACTGAACAGAGAACACACAAATAATAGACAATAAAAAAATAATTTGTCTAATTTACATAAAGATATACAGAGGATATAAAAATGTTCTTAATAAACATATATAGGTGTGTGTGTGTACACAAATTTGTTACCCACTGTCTCTCAGGTGGTGTAGCGCTGACAGTGTGCGGCAAGCGTTTTCTGTAATTTTTCTAATTCTGTAAGTGTTTGGTAATTTGGGATTTGTTGTTTAAATCTGTCTGTGACATTTTCTTGTGTTGGTTTGAATTTTTGGCAGTGAAGAAGGAAGTGCATCTCTGTCTCCACTGTAAGATGTGGCTCCAGTTTATATTTACTTTTTATTTCACGATGGTATTCTAGTCTACTGTGAGATTGGATTTGGTTCTCCCAGTGTTCTAGATACCTGTTCTTACTGTTAGCTATGAGCTGTTGGACAGTGCTGTGATCTATGTGATCTATACAGTACAATGGGCTGTATCACACTAACAAATAATTTACTTCATTGAGGTGAGAATGTCAATGTTGTAAAATCTCCTCCTGATTGTGTACAGGCCTCTGCCGGCTTTTTCCTTTAGTGCATTCACTGCCATGCTGAAACTCCCTGATGCAGTAATGAGTACAGCCGTGGCCTAGTGGTTAGGGTACTGGACTAGTAATCAGAAGGTTGCTGGTTCAAGCCCCACCACTGACAGGTTGCTGCTGTTGGGCCCTTGAGCAAGGTCCTTAACCCTCAATTGCTCAGATTGTACACAGTAACTGTACTGTACGTTGCTTTGGATAAACGCGTCTGCTAAATACTGAAAATGTAAATGTAATGATGAGACCAAGGTAAGTGTACTGCATTGTGTGCTCCAGGGCAGTGCTGACCATGGTAAACTGGTGCCATGTGTTCCTGACATCTAGGTTTGTTTTTGGAAGACAAAAATTTTTGTTTTCTTCAGATGTACTGCTAGGGCCCAGTTCTGGCTGTACTGCTCCAACAGGTCAAGGTGCAGCTGCATAGAGTAGAAATTTTACTTCCCCGTCCTGCAGAGTGAGTCCGGGGGCTGCACACTAAATCATTTATGTAGATATTAAACAGTGTTGGACTCAGACTGCAGTTCTGCAATTCTGTGTTGTGTATTGTGTATGTTTGTCACCAGTTCTTACAGCACTTTTGTTTCTTAGTAGTATCTGTGTGTGTTTGAGTAAAATGTATGTATACACACTCACACACACACACACACACACAAATACATAAAAAAATACATACATAAAAGAAAACACATATACAGTACATGTGTAGGGCAGTTGTAGCCTAGCGGTTAAGGTACTGGACCAGTAATTAGAAGGTTGCCGTTTCAAGCCCCGCCACTGCCAGGTTGCCACTGTTGGGCCCTTGAGCAAGGCCCTTAACCCTCGATTGCTTAGATTGTATACCGTCACAGTACTTTAAGTCGCTTTGGATAAAAGCGTCTGCTAAATGCTGAAAATGTAAATGTATGAACGTAACAGCTACATGACATTTTGTTCGTGTGTTGTCACATTTTGGCCACCAGATGGGAGCCACGCTCCACTAATTGTCTATTGGTTTTCCATAACATTATAAGTAACTAGTTATATTATAAGTTACTACTACAACTACCTTCACCAATAATAATTTTATTACGAAAACAACTATAATAGAAATTTTTTTTTGATTATTATGAGTAATTATGATTATTTACAGTTAATATTTTACAATATGTCTGTCCTAAAATGCCTGTAAGTACCCTGTGTTCAGTACTTAGAATAGTATTTAATTATTGATATTAATATATTATTCTGATCTCTCTCTCTCTCTCTCTCTCTCTCTCGCTCTCTCTCTCTCTCTCTCTCTCTCTCTCTCTCTCTCTCTCTCTCTCACTCTCACTCTCACTCTCACTCTCACTCACTCTCACTCTCTCACATTCCTAAACACATTTTACCCACATGTTTTATTCACCCTACACCTCCTCCTACACCACTGCAGGTGTTTTAGATGTTTTTTTTTTTTTTTTTTATCCTAACGTGTCTCTAATGCTACTTTCACAAGCACTGAAAGGTTTCTAAAGCTATTTGATTGTTTTATTTCAATTTCACTACAACTGTACTGATTTGACTTAATATGATTTTTTTTATCATACACTGCTCTGTTCTCCCACTCTGTCTCATATCCTAGTATGGGTTTTTTTTTGGGTTACATTGTCATGTCTCTAATGGCTATCTGTCCCACCTAAGTGTACAGTATTAAAAAATGCGACAAATATGGTGATTATGAAACCCCTGGCAAAAATTATGGAATCACCACTCTTGGAAGATGTTCTGTCAATTGTTTAATTTTGTAGAAAAAAAATAAATCACAGACATGCCACAAAACTATCATTTTTCAAAATGTCAACCTTCTGGCATTAAGAAACAATAAAAAAAAAGAAACAAATATAATAGTTGTTGTCAGTCACAATTGCTTTTTTTTTTAGATCAAGTAGAGGAAAAAAATATGGAATCACTCAAATCTGAGGAAAAAATTATGGAATCATTAGAAAACACTGCACCATTATTACTTTGTTGCACCACCTCTGGCTTTTATAATGGTTTAAACTCTCTGAGGCATGGAGTTAACTAATGACAAACAGTATTCTTCATCAATCTGCCTTCAACTGTCTCTTATTGCTGTTGCCAGATCAGCTTTGCAGGTTGGAACCTTGTCATTGACCATTTTCTTCAATTTCCACCAGAGATTTTCAAATAGATTGAGATCCGGACTATTTGCAGGCCATGCCATTGACATTATATGTTTTCTTAAAGGAAAGTTTTCACGTCCTTTGCCCTATGGCAAGATGCATTATCATCTTGAAAAATTAAGTCATCATCACCAAACATCCTTTCAACTGATGGAATAAGAAAAGCGTCCAAAATTTCAATGTGGACTTTGGCATTTATTGAAGACCATCTCCCCTGTGCCTTTACCCGACATGCAGGCCCATATCATCAACAACTGTGGAAATTAACATGTTTTCTTTAGGCAGTTATCTTCATAAATTTCATTGGACAGACACCAAACAAAAGTTCCAGCATCATCACCTTGCCCAATGCAGATTCGTGATTCATCACTGAAGATCACTTATATCCAGTCACCCACAGTCCACGATTGCTTTTCTTTAGCCTACTTTAATCTTGTTCTTTTCTTTTTAGGTGTTAATGATGGCTTTTGTTTGGCTTTTCTGTATGTAAATCCCATTTCTTTTAGGTGATTTCTTACAGTTCAGTCACAGACATTGACTCCACTTTCCGGCCACTTGTTTCTCATTTGTTTTGTTGTGCATTTTCTGTTTTCAAGACATATTGCTTTAAGTTTTCTATCTTGATGCTTTGATGTCTTACTTGGTCTACCAGTATGCTTCCCTTTTACAACCTTCCTATTTTGTTTGTACTTGGTCCAGATTTTAAACACAGCTTACTGGGAACAACCAACATCTTTTGCGACATTCCACAATGATTTATCTTCTTGAAGGAGTTTTATAATCCTCTCACTTGTTTCAACTGACATATCTTGTGTTGGAACCATGATTCATGACAATCTGCTTTGTGCAACAGCTCTCCGAGGTGTAAGCACTCTTTTTAAACTGAAGAATAATTAGCAAATCTAATCTGCTGCAGATGTTTTGTTTTTAAACTGCAAATTACAGAGTGATTCCATAATTTTTTCCTCAGATTTGAATAATTCCATATTTTTTTCCTCTACTTGATCTAAAAAAAGCAATTGTGACTGACCACAACTATTATATTTGTTTCTTTTTTTTATTGTTTCTTGATGCCAGAAGGTTGACATTTTGAAAAATGATAGTTTTGTGGCATGTCTGTGATTTATTTTTTTTCTACAAAATTAAACAATTGACAGAACATCTTCCAAGAGTGGTGATTCCATAATTTTTGCCAGGGGTTGTAGTACATTGTAATAGGGTTTAGGGTTGCATATAAGTCCTGTTGAATTTCTTTTTTTAACATGTTTAAAACTGCAAAATGTTTAAAATTAACTTTATTTACAGAAAAAAAAAAACATCAAATCGATTGTGGAACAATTTAGCGGTAGAGAAAAAAGAGTGGCGACACTCCCATAGGGAACTGTTGTAACTTTTTTTTTTTTTTTTTTTTACTACTTTTACTGGAGTAATATTTTACCTTGGATATCTCTACTATAACTCAACTACATGGTTTCTGTAGCTTCTCCACCTTTTACATTAGACAAAATGAACTTATGCATATTTATAATGAATTCATTAATGTATTACATGTAGAAATCAAGGTTATAACAGTTTTGGATTTTTCATTATAGTTTAGTTTTATTTCGTTTTGACTTTATTTTCTCTAATTTAGGTTTTAAAGTGGGTTTGCTAGTTTTTTTATTAGTTTTTTTTATGTTTAATGCTTTAGTTTATGCTAATGTTTTAGTTTAGCTTTTATTAGTTCTAGTATTGGTTTGAGTTTTTTTTATACTTTGGGTCATTTTTCAGGTGCAGGATTTAAAAAGGTCAGAGTAAGTATTGTGTAATAAAAACTCAACAAAAGATACCAATTAATTTTTTTACATTTTTTTTTAAGACTGTTGAACAATAAACTGTCCACAAAACTGGTAACAGTCCACAGAATAGCAGCCGTAAGTGCAAAATGTGTATAATACTGCTACTGAAATGAAGTTGTTGACAGTTACCATATTTCAGCCAGTTTTTTTAAATGAGTCTGTTTACATGAACTGGTAAAAGTGAGGATCTTTACCTGTTCATAACCCTGCCACTGAAAACAGGCGCTCATAATATGAACCATTTCTAGATGCAACACCAGTGGTGTAACTAGGAGCTCATGGGCTTCAGTGCAAAAAAAAAATGTTGGGCCCCCTCAACAAATTGCATCTGCTGATAGCTGATCAGAATGAATTAAAAGTCACTCAGAAGTTACACTTCAAGTTCAAATTCCTGCCTCTGGTATTTTTAATGCACAGTTTTTTTTTAATTTTACTTAACAAAAATATTGTAATATAATAATAAGGACCATGGCGAGTGCAGCCAGTGGTAGTGAGGTGAGAGGTTAATGTTGTGGAGGCCCCACTGCCATGGGCCCCGGTGAACCTTCTGTATCTGCCGTAGTTTTTCCTGCCCTTGTAATTCACACAAGAACTATTTTTCCTTAAAAATGTTTCCTCTCACCTGTCATGTAATGTGAATTACACATCTAGTGTCTGGCCCTTTAAGAATGTTAAGTGTACTATAGTGCGCAGGGAGCGAGTGTGTAGGGAAGCTATCAGAAGTTCTGTTCATCAGAGTTCTGCTTCATGCACTTTTAAGGAACGCAAATTACCACAGAGACACAAATTTACGTGACACAAACAGCTCAGTAAAAATAGTTTGATTAAAAAATTGTCATTATTAAAAATGTATCGATTATTTTTTTTTTATCTCGATTAAAATTTTTAACGCTTTAATCGCGTTAATTACCGTGATTAACGACAGCCCTAATAATAATATAAACTATTTCATGAGACACACATCAGTCCGGGTCTCTCAGACTGTTGCAGGCAGATACATACTGAGCTGCTACAGTGCTTCTCTCCTTCTCCTCTCCTAACATGATGCTCAGTTTCTGACTGCTGTTATTTATGTAGTATGTAGATTCAGATTCAAGTAGCTCTGTAGGCATGACAGTAGGAAACAATATTGCCAAAGCAGTACAAACTATAAACAGTAAAACTGAACAGAGAACAAAAATAATAGACAATAAAAAATTATTTGTCTAATTTACATAACGATATACAGAGGATATAAAAATGTTCTTAATAAACATATATAGGTGTGTGTGTGTGTGTGGGTGTGTGTGTGGGTATGTACACACAAATTTGTTACCCACTGTCTCTCAGGTGGTGTAGCGTTGACACATACTGTGCGGCGAGCGTTTTCTGTAATTTTTCTAATTCTGTAAGTGTTTGGTGATTTGGGATTTGTTGTTTAAATCTGTCTGTGACATTTTCTCCATTTTCAAATGGATTTCTGGATCAATGTCATTTCCAAACTCATACATCTTTTGTTCAGTTTTATCAAATGTTTTAAAACTCAAATGATCATACTCACTCCATAGTTTGTGTGGAAGCTTTATATAGTTCTTCATTTGTATGGGTTCAAATCTTTCAGTTCCTTTTGTCATAATTACTTTGGCTTCCTCCGGTGTTCCGTTTAGCCGTATCATCACTTTACAGTTCCTAGTCCATGTGACTTGTATTTTATGTTGTTTTCTAAGTATACGTGCTTGTCTTGCAATATCTGCATTCTTTTTGGTAAGATTCTCATTGATGTACACTCCTGTTCCCTTCAGCTTCTTTGCCTGCCTCAGTAGTTCAGTCCTGTGCTTTCTATTCACAAACCTGACCACTATGGCAGGCTTTGTTTTGCTGTTTTTTTATGGCAAGCTGAAATATTGTTAGTTTGTAAGTTTATATTCTTACTTTCAAATAACTTTTTAACTTGCCATTCCAGAGATTGCAGTTCCTCTGATGAGACGTCTTCACCATCTTTGCATTCAGCTACACTGGCGTAGGATCTATGTGAAATTTCCAGTCTGCTTATTATTAAATCTTCCATCTTTGTATACTGTTCCAGGTCATCAATTCTTCGTTCTAATCCATAAATGATTTTGTCTTTTTCTTTAACTCTGGTCTTTAACTCTTTAACTTCATCCATTAAGTCCAGTAGCATGCTCTGCTGTTTCACCACTTTACTCAGTTCCGCAGACATAAAATCCAGAGATTTTTTTATCTCTTCTATTTCCTCAGATATGTTATTGATTTTCTTGGGTAGCATGTTGTTCAGTGTCCTTGTATTATGATAGATAGTACAGTGTAAATAGCATATCGGCCTTAGAACATAATAGATAGCTTAGCTTACAATGCTCATAAATAAATGACAAACATGAAAACGCGAAGGCTATTCTATCTATAATTTTAATACGTTCTCGTTAGTTTTGTAAACGCCTAATACAGTTAGTTATCGTTTTTTTTTTGTTTTTTTTTTAAAGTGCCGGGTTTGTTTGGCGAGATCAAGGAGTGTAGCATCTCTCTCTCTACGGCTCTGAGTGTATTATAATATCTTTTTTAAGAGTACTGTGATATTTTGTGTAACTCCGAAACTCACCACATAGTGACAGTCGTGTACAACTCGTGAAAAACAGCAGTGCCCAAAAATAGTAATATATTAGTGGAGGAAAATTCTCTTAACTTGATAAGATGGGTGGCTCTTAAAAGAGCCGTTGGTTTGCCAGAGCGACTAAGGCGCTTTACTTGGAGCTGGTGTACTTGGTGACGGCCTTGGTACCCTCGGACACGGCGTGCTTGGCCAGCTCACCGGGAAGCAGCAGGCGCACGGCGGTCTGGATCTCCCTGGAGGTAATGGTGGAGCGCTTGTTGTAGTGAGCCAGACGAGAGGACTCACCAGCGATACGCTCGAAAATGTCGTTGACGAAGGAGTTCATGATGCCCATAGCCTTGGAGGAGATCCCGGTATCAGGATGGACCTGTTTCATGACCTTGTACACGTAGATAGCGTAGCTCTCCTTCCTGGCCTTTCTGCGCTTCTTACCTCCTTTGACGGCGGTCTTGGGGACGGTTTTCTTGGAGCCCTTCTTGGGCGCGGCTTTCGCTGGTTCAGGCATGATGCTGCTGTTTCCTCTAGAACAAACTGCAAGTGAATGTAGACGCTCTACACGCCCGCTTTATTAACCCTGCATGCTGAGTAAGCCAAGCTGGAACACGTAACTCTGATTGGTTCAAAGTCCTGGGTTTCTATTGGACAGACAACATACCGTTCCACGCCCCCTTCTGCCCCATTCACTAGAATCTGTTATTTGTTGTCTGTTCCCGCTTAATCTGAGGTCGACACATGTTTTAAAACCGAATATAAAAGATTCAATAGCAATATTTTATTAAATGTTATATATATAGATAGATAAAGATCGTGTTAATGATTGTAGTGTAATCTACAGTAGGCTGTACATTGGTAGTATGCAAACACGCCGTATGACGGCTAAACGAGAGATCTGATAGTAAACGTAAAATCACTAATGATAATTCAAAGCTTTTAGGGCTACACAAGTGAACTGAAAAAAAAAAATGCATCAGCGAATGTGTTATTTTTACTTATAATGATGCTTTCAAGCTTTTGGGGCTAAACGAGGGATTTGTAAATCTACGCATCAGTGAACGTATTACTACTAATAATAACAATATTAATAATAAACCAGAAAGAATTTTCTCTTTTGTAGAAAATATGTGTGGCTCTTAAAAGAGCCGTTGTGTTAGCGTGGAGGTCTGAACGTTTAACCCCCGAATCCGTACAGGGTGCGTCCCTGGCGTTTCAGAGCGTACACCACGTCCATTGCGGTGACGGTCTTTCTCTTGGCGTGCTCGGTGTAGGTGACGGCATCACGGATGACGTTCTCAAGGAAAACCTTGAGCACATCGCGGGTCTCCTCGTAGATCAAGCCGGAAATACGCTTCACACCGCCACGGCGAGCCAAACGGCGGATGGCGGGTTTAGTAATACCCTGGATGTTATCACGGAGAACTTTGCGGTGACGCTTAGCGCCTCCTTTTCCAAGACCTTTGCCGCCTTTTCTTTTTTTTTATTTAATATTTTATTTAAACTTCATCAGAGTACATGGAAATTACATTACATTATCAAGACAATCATTTACAATTTTAAAATCTTCCACAATTCAGAGTCCTTAAATAAAACATTCATTGTTCTTATTCTTTTCAGTTCAGTTCTTATATTTTTATAAACATTCTCTGCTGAAACAAACTGTTGGTCAATAGTCATTCTGCATCTTGTTTTCCATAATTTAGACTTCACAATACACAGTACTAACCACAGGAAGTTATGTTTATCTTTAGGCATAATTTCATCAAAAATACCGAAACAAACGGACTTCATATGAATTTTAATCTCAACACCTAAATTTTCCATTTTGCTCCATACTTCTTGGGAACGATAACACTCTAGAATAAAATGTTCTAAAGTTTCCTCTGTCTGGCATTTTGGCATAGGGCACATGTTTGTCTTCACAAAACAACTCCACTTCACTACAGATCTCACTGGAAGTCTCCTCACTGCTACCAACCATGTAATATCCCTTAACTTCTCAGATATTATTTACACATTCTTTCTTTTCTTCCTCTCTAAGGCCTCTAAAATCCACTAAATTACAATATTTCAAATCTACTATTAGCTTGTAAATCTTTTTATTAGAATCCTTAATCCAATCTATATTCAAAACATTAAATTTATTTATAAAATCACCATAAATTAATTTATAATAAGGAACTAAAGCTCTAGAGCGGCCTTTTTTCTGTTTCCAATTTGTGATGTTTCCAATCCAATCAGCTTGTCTGTAAATGCCATTTGCAATAATTTTACATACAAAAATTTTTGTTTTAATGGAAAGATCAATTGCTCCTAGACCACCCATTTTTTTCTGTTTATATAAAAGTTCACGCTTAGTTACTTCACGTGTTGAATTCCAAATAAAATTATAACATAATTTATTCATATTTTTAAGCCATTTATCTGTGGGAGGGAAAATACAGGATAAAAATATTATTTTTGATAAGATAAAGGTCTTAACCATATTTATTCTTGTTTTATAACTTAAATTACAATTTTTCCATTTACTAAATTCTTCTTTAATAATTTGTTCTTTTTCTTTCCAGTTATAATCTACACAGCCATTGTTATCAAAATATATACCTAGGACTTTAAGATGTTCAGTCTCAGGTACATCAATTGGAAATTTTTTATTAATGTCTCCAATCCACACACATTCTGATTTTAAAACATTCAGGGTGGCTCCCGACACTTTCTCATATAAGGAGAAATGTTCATAAATAATGTCTAAATCTTTTCTTGTTTTAATGAACACAGTAATATCATCAGCATATGCAGAAATTATAAATTGGTTGTCACCTAATCTAACTCCTTGTAGTCGTTTATCATTTCGAATTTTAGTAATTAATGGACTTAAGCCAAGAACATATAGGGCAGCACTAAGGGGACAACCTTGTTTAACACCTCTCATGACTTGAAAACATTCTGTCAAATTACCATTTACATTAATCTGCACATTAGATTTTATATACATACACTTAATCATGTCAATGAAATTATCAGAAAAATTATACATTTTCAAAACTTCCCATAAATATTCTCTTGATACAAAATCAAAGGCTTTCTTCTGGTCCAAAGTGACCATATAAAAACTTTCACCACTCTCAAACACCAATTCCCTCAAAATGTTTAAATTATCCCACATTAGTCTTTCTTTGATAGCACAGGTTTGTTCTTTAATTATTATTGAATTTAATACATCTTCTAACCTATTCATTATTATTTTGGCGAAAATTTTGTAATCGATGTTCATTAAGGTTAAGTGTCTCCAATTATTAATATCATTTACATCTCCCTTCTTATACAATAAAGATAAAACACCATCATAAAAAGTGTCATGCATATAACCTCTTTTTACACCTAAATTAAACACCCGTGTTAATAAATTTGAAAAAACAAGAATATCAAAGTGATAAAATTCAGATGGCAAACCATCTTTACCAGGAGATTTTTTAAGATTCAGTTGTTTAATAGCAGACACCACTTCACATTCTTTAATACTTTCGCCTAAATAGTCATAGTTTGTATTATGTTTAAAGTCTAAGAAGGATTTTAAAGATTTTTTATCAATTTCAATTTCCTTATACATATCTTCACACAAATCTTTAATAGTATTCATTATCTCTTTAGCATCTGTAACTACTGTACCATTTTTATCTTTGATAGAACTAATGTAAGCCTTTTGTCTTTTTTGGGAATATAAATGAGTCACTTGAGATGAATTTAAAGTTTCATCAGAATTATATCCTATTTGAATTTGCAATTTTGTCAAGGACTCATTATTTAAGGTATCTATTTCTTTTCTTAAATCTGATAATTCATTATCTTCGTAGTCCGTTAAAAAACGTTTTTGTTTTAAATTAATATATTTTTTCATAATATAGTTATACCTTTTATTTTTCTCCTGATTTACCATTTTACTTCCGTGTTTTAAAAAATATTTGATCTGAATTTTTAGAATTTCCCACAATTTACAATCATTTTTTATAAATACATTTAAAGACATGATTCTAAACAACTCTTCTTTTAATCCCATGATTACTTCTGGATGCTTTAAAATATTTATATTTAGTTTCCAATAATTTTTACTAATCTCTTTTTTAAAATCAATCTTGGATATCACTGTCAAATGATCGGATTCAATAATAAATTTTGTCTTATAAGATTTTACTTGAAAATTTTTATTAACATAAATTCTATCAATTCTAGTTTGACATGAGCTATCAGATCTAGTAAAGTCAATTCGATCAGGACAAATTATTCTAAAAGTGTCTTGCATACAATACTCTTCCATAATTTGTTTTAAAACTTTTCCTTCCCTACTTAATTTAAATGGTTTATTTGAAATTCTATCTTTTTCATCGGTAATTGTGTTAAAATCACCACACACTATAATATAAAACCCTACACATAATAATGCTTTAACTTTATTAAAAAGTTGGATTTTCTTACTTTTGTCTTGAGCCGTGTATATATTTATTACCGTGTTATTTTTATCAAACCAAAACACATCAATAAACATTAATCTGCCTGGAATAATTTCACGTAATTGAATAACTTTTACGTTTTCTTTATAAAACATAATTCCGATACCGTCAGCTTTACTTTCCCCGATTGAAAGGAAACTCTTATTTTTAAACCACAAACTTTGTACATCTTTAACATCATTTACATTTGAAAGCCGAGTTTCTTGCACACATAAAATATCAAAATTCTCCCTTAACAATAATTGTATCTTTTTAAATCTATTAGAAGCTGACTGAATTCCTCTTACATTACAAGAAGCAACCAATAAACTATTAAAGGACATTTAGAAAGATCATTTTTGAATTTTCTTTTTAACCTTTTTAGTAACTAAAATTTCATTACCTTCAGTCTCTTCTGAATAATTCCATTTCCGTTTGTCGTTACTGTCTGTCAGATGTTCAGAAGTCTTTGTTCCTGTGTTTGTGTGCTCCATACTTCGACCCTTCTTGTTTCGGTGAAGTTCCTCTTTTCGCACATGAGGATTTAATGAAGAACTGCGTTTCTCTTTCAGTTCCTTGGAAGCAGACTTGTCGTCCTGGCGTATATCCTCAGTTCCTTCCTTAGAGATAAGTGAGATTTTAGTTGACTCCGATGCTGAACCTTTAGTTGACTCCTCTCCAGACTCAGTTGTAGATGAATCGTCACTGCTGGATGAACCACTGCTGCTGTCCTCTGTTGATGATGTTTCACTGCTGTCGTTATTACCAGTTTGCTTTAAATCTTCAACATTTTTACATTCTGTAACAGTCCCATTTTCCTCCAAAGTTGTATTAATAAAAAGGCTTTCAGTTTGATCCATTTCATTTTGTTGTTTATCCTTTGTCTGTGATAATTCAGGTTCATTACTAGAATTGGCTTCAGGTGGAATATTTTTTCCCCCAGCCTCAGTCGTTGATAACGGTTGTACACTTTCAAAAAGGTTTTCCTTTACTTCTGTGCCAAAGCTTATCTTAGAACGGTTAGCATAAGAGTTAGGGCACATAAAGAAAGTGTGACCCACAGTTCCACATAAATTACAAATTGCAGAGTTGTTACAATCTTTAGCTTTATGTCCAAAACTGCTACATTGCCAACATTTCACCTCCTTACATTCTTTAGCAATGTGATCAGTCGCTTGACATGTATAACATCTGGAAGTTTGGCCTTGGTAGATAATTTTCCCATTGTACGGACCCAGTGAGATGTTGTTTGGAATCCCTATGTCTTGGTTGTTGAAATCTTTCTTAATTCTCACTTGATATTTCCTAATCCCATACCAAATGCCGAACCGATCCACAGGCTTAATGGCTGGTTTTACAATGTTACAGAAGCGACGTAAATACATCTCCACATCTTCATCTGGAATTCTTCCTGTCCAAAATTTCACAATCACTGTTTTTATGTCAAACTGCAAAGGTGAGAATATTTCGAAATCTCTCCATTGTTCTTTGTTTGAATTGTAAATGTCCATGAAAACTCGTAATGATCTTTCGTTACGAAAACAAAGTTCAAAGTCTTTCCGGTTCGGAAGGCTGATGAAGGAGAAAATGTCTTCCCCACTCACCGACTGGGACATAAAAAGCTTTTCTGCCACCTCATCTCTGCTTGGAGCAGATCCAGATCCTATGAAGGAGATTTTCGCCCAGTATTTGAGAAAACGGTTATTATATGACTCTCGAAAAGACATACTGGAAGCCATACTTTCAAATGTTTGCACTTAGCGGCCGCAAACACCGTAAGGTGCTGCGGCCAAAACTTTCACGTGTTTGAAGAGGATTACTGATCAAAGCCGCCTTTTCCTCTTGCCTCTTCCTGACATAGTAACTGCTCTCGTCGAGATGAAGCGAGTCCAAGTTTACCATGGTCAGCACTGCCCTGGAGCACACAATGCAGTACACTTACCTTGGTCTCATCATTACATTTACATTTTCAGCATTTAGCAGATGCGTTTATCCAAAGCTGAGCAATTGAACAGCCTTGCTCAAGGGCCCAACAGCAGCAACCTGGCAGTGGTGGGGCTTGAACCAGCAACCTTCTGATTACTAGTCCAGTACCCTAACCACTAGGCCACGGCTGTACTCATTACTGCATCAGGGAGTTTCAGCATGGCAGTGAATGTGTATGGGGTCCACTGAAATTTCACAGTTCTGTTAAATGGGACAAACATCCAACAGAAACCCTGCATGCTGATTTCTGTAGAATGATTTTATAAGTCCTAAGGAAAACACCGACCATTTGGCAATATTGTTTCCTACTGTCATGCTTATAGAGCTACTTGAATCTGAATCTACATACTACACAAACAACAGCGGTCAGAAACTGAGCATCATGTTAGGAGAGGAGAAGGAGAGAAGCACTGTAGCAGCACAGTATGTATCTACCTGCAACAGTCTGAGAGACACGGACTGATACACCCGAACAGAGGAACTGTCGGAATTAACCCACAAAGAGAAAGTGTTACATATATACATGTTTCATTTTATTACTTTTTATTGTTTTAATTTATATTTTCTTTTTTCCCCTTTGAATAAAGTAGAAAGAGATAAAACATTGTTATTGTTATGGTTATTTATATATATATATATATATATATATATATATATATATATATATATATATATATATATATATATACAGGGGTTGGAAAATGAAACTGAAACACCTGGTTTTAGACCACAATAATTTATTAGTATGGTGTAGGGCCTCCTTTTGCGGCCAATACAGCGTCAATTCGTCTTGGAAATGACATATACAAGTCCTGCACAGTGGTCAGAGGGATTTTAAGCCATTCTTCTTGCAGGATAGTGGCCAGGTCACTACGTGATGCTGGTAGAGGAAAACGTTTCCTGACTCGCTTCTCCAAAACACCCCAAAGTGGCTCAATAATATTTAGATCTGGTGACTGTGCAGGCCATTGGAGATGTTCAACTTCACTTTCATGTTCATCAAACCAATCTTTCACCAGTCTTGCTGTGTGTATTGGTGCATTGTCATCCTGATACACGGCACCGCCTTCAGGATACAATGTTTGAACCATTGGATGCACATGGTCCTCCAGAATGGTTCGGTAGTCCTTGGCAGTGACGCGCCCATCTAGCACAAGTATTGGGCCAAGGGAATGCCATGAAATGGCAGCCCAAACCATCACTGATCCACCCCCATGCTTCACATGTGTTATCTCACCACTGCTCTTTTCACTCTACACCAATGACTGCATCTCCAGTGACCCATCTGTGAAATTCTTGAAGTTTGCAGATGATACTACAATCATTGGTCTGATTTGCGATGGAGATGAATCTGCTTACCGGCGAGAGGTCGACCAGCTGGTGCACTGGTGCAGTCAGAACAACCTGGAGCTTAACACGCTCAAGACTGTAGAGATGACAGTGGACTTCAGAAAACACTCACCAGCACGGCTCCCACTCACAATTTTAGGCAGTCCTGTTTCAACTGTGGAGTCCTTCAAGTTTTTGGGCACTATTATTTCCCAGGACCTGAAGTGGGAGTATAACATCAACTCCACCATCAAGAAAACCCAACAGAGAATGTTCTTTCTGCGGAAAATGCGAAAGCTGGGACTGCCACAGGAGCTGCTAAGACAATTCTACACTGCGGCCATCGAATCAGTTCTGTGCACTTCCATCACAGTCTGGTTTGGTGCAGCCACAACACAACAAAGGAACAGACTGCAGCGACAGGTGAAGTCAGCTGAAAAAATCATTGGTGCTCCTCTGCCCTCTATCCAGGACTTGTATACTTCAAGAACCAAGAAACGGGCAGAGAAAATTATCACTGACTCCTCACACCCTGGACATTACTTTATCCTACCCCTCCCCTCCGGCAGGCGCTATAGATCCATCCACATTAAAACCACCAGATTTAAAAGCAGTTTCTTTCCACAGGCGATCTCCCTACTAAATAAATAAATGACTGATAATACATAACACGTAAGCGTAAAAATATTCATCTGCTGCCAAATTGACTACACTGTAGTACTCATCCTACATGTTGTGCCCTTTACTGTTTTGTAAATATGTCAGATGCTGCTAAATTACATATCTATATATTGTGTGTATATAATCTTATAGTTTGGATAATTTTGTGTTTAATGTTTAATGTATACGTTGCTTGTACACTGTATCGTACCATTACTAGAGAGATACCATCAGCCGGAAACAAATTCCTTGTGTGTATCCACATACCTGGCCAATAAATCTGATTCTGAACATGACATGATATAATATTTGTGATGGTCATCCTGATGACCTGTATGAATCTCATGAATAATTGATGACACATGTACCTTCATTACTAAAATAATTAATATATTGCTCCTGCATTAAGGCATACATTAGCAGTGGTGGACAGTAACTAAGTAAATGTAACTAGTTGGGTGAGTTTTTACTTTAACTCAACCACATTTGGTAGTGAAATGTCTCACTTTTTTTCTCCACTACACTATGACCAATCTGTGGTTCCTTTTGGTTTATGTGTGAATAAAAACGTAACATTGTCAAAATAAAGGAAGCGTGAAGCGATCACACCAATCAGTGTTTTGTTCTTATGATAATTTTAATAAACATTAGTGTCAGATTAATGATTAATGAGTCTTTTCACCTAAAATGAGTCTTGTTACAGAAATGATAAAACATTAGAGCCATAATAAATCATGCTACTTTTACTTTCATACTTAAGTACATTTGAAGGTAAATACTTTAGTACTTTTACTCAAGTGGAGGTAAAGAGTATTTTTTTTTTTATTCATTCATGTATTACATGTAGGAATCTATTATTAATCACTCATGAAATTAATGTTTCTGGTACGGTAGTGTGTTTATGAATCTGTTCATTCAGTGCAGGTAAACCTTATGAATCCAGCCACATGGTTTAGTGTTTAGCCAAAATTATTACTATGAATCCTCAGGAAAGTGAAGGGAGGTTAGTTTATGCAAAAAAAAAAAAAAACAACTCCTTTGCAAAAAAAACCTTTTTAATCTCTGTACTGTATATTGTCTCTACTACTTAATGTCATTGCATTATGTATTGTGTGCTAATATAATGTACTGTGTGTTAACAAGAACGACCTATTAAAAAGTCTTTATAAACATCAATCTTCAGGCAGTTGAAAATACCCAGAAATTGTACACATTTTTATTATTTACCGTTTAATTTCATTCACTGCTGCCGGTCCCATATGAGAACATGACAGCGCGGATCTATCTGGAACTATTGAAGGGGCACATGAACCACGTGACCGCCTGGCGGCGAGATCAAGGAGTGTCGCAACTCTCTCTCTACAGCTCTGAGTGCGTCATACTATCTTAGTACAGTGAGATTTTATTCTGCAAGTTATCCTAAACTCACCACATAGTGGCAGTCAAGGCTCAACAATAGTACTATATATAAATAAAAAGATATTACAAACATGTGAGGCTACCTAGATAAAGTGGGTATAACATATTCAGATACAATATTTAAAAAGAAGAAAATTCTCTTAACTTGATAAGATGGGTGGCTCTTAAAAGAACCGTTGGTTTGCCAGAGCGACTAAGGCGCTTTACTTGGAGCTGGTGTACTTGGTGACGGCCTTGGTACCCTCGGACACGGCGTGCTTGGCCAGCTCACCGGGAAGCAGCAGGCGCACGGCGGTCTGGATCTCCCTGGAGGTAATGGTGGAGCGCTTGTTGTAGTGAGCCAGACGAGAGGACTCACCAGCGATACGCTCGAAAATGTCGTTGACGAAGGAGTTCATGATGCCCATAGCCTTGGAGGAGATCCCGGTATCAGGGTGGACCTGTTTCAGGACCTTGTACACGTAGATAGCGTAGCTCTCCTTCCTGGCCTTTCTGCGCTTCTTGCCTCCTTTGCCGGCGGTCTTGGTGACGGTTTTCTTGGAGCCCTTCTTGGGCGCGGCCTTCGCTGGTTCGGGCATGATGCTGCTGTTTCCTCTAGAACAAACTGCAAGTGAATGTAGACGCTCTACACGCCCGCTTTATTAACCCTGCATGCTGAGTAAGCCAAGTTGGAACACGTAACTCTGATTGGTCCAAGGTCCTGGGTTTCTATTGGACAGGCAACATACCGTTCCACGCCCCCTATTGGACAGGCAACATACCGTTCCACGCCCCCTTCTGCCCCATTCACTAGAATCTGTTCTTTGTTGTCTGTTCCCGCTTAACCTGAGGTCGATACATGTTTTAAAACCGAATATAAAAGAATCAATTGCAATATTTCATTAAATTTTATATATAAATATATAGTTAGGATAGATAAATAGATATTTTTTTGTTTGTTTTTTAAACGAAGCATTTGGGAACAATGTTTTACTGTATTTTACACAAAGATCGTGTTAATGATTGTAGTGTAATCTACAGTATGGCTGTACATTGGTAGTATGCAAACACGCCGTATGAAGGCTAAACGAGAGATCAGATAGTAAACGTAATACTAAAACTACTAATGATAATTCCAAGCTTTTAGGGCTACATAAGTGAATTGATAAAAAAACTAGTGTGAATTGGGGCTAAACGAGTGATTTGCAAATCTACGCATCAGTGAACGTACTACTACTACTAATAATAATAAAGCAGGAGAACTTTCTCTTTTGTAGAAAATATGTGTGGCTCTTAAAAGAGCCGTTGTGTTAGCGTGGAGGTCTGAACGTTTAACCCCCGAATCCGTACAGGGTGCGTCCCTGGCGTTTCAGAGCGTACACCACGTCCATTGCGGTGACGGTCTTTCTCTTGGCGTGCTCGGTGTAGGTGACGGCATCACGGATGACGTTCTCAAGGAAAACCTTGAGCACACCGCGGGTCTCCTCGTAGATCAAGCCGGAAATACGCTTCACACCGCCACGGCGAGCCAAACGGCGGATGGCGGGTTTAGTAATACCCTGGATGTTATCACGGAGAACTTTGCGGTGACGCTTAGCGCCTCCTTTTCCAAGACCTTTGCCGCCTTTTCTTTTTTTTTTTATTTAATATTTTATTTAAACTTCATCAGAGTACATGGAAATTACATTACATTATCAAGACAATCATTTACAATTTTAAAATCTTCCACAATTCAGTCCTTAAATAAAACATTCATTGTTCTTATTCTTTTCAGTTCAGTTCTTATATTTTTATAAACATTCTCTGCTGAAACAAACTGTTGGTCAATAGTCATTCTACATCTTGTTTTCCATAATTTAGACTTCACAATACACAGTACTAACCACAAGAAGTCATGTTTATCTTTAGACATGATTTCATCAAAAATACCGAAACAGACGGACTTCATATGAATTTTAATCTCAACACCTAAATTTTCCATTTTGCTCCATACTTCTTGGGAACGATAACACTCTAGAATAAAATGTTCTAAAGTTTCCTCTGTCTGGCATTTTGGCATAGGGCACATGTTTGTCTTCACAAAACAACTCCACTTCACTACAGATCTCACTGGAAGTCTCCTCACTGCTACCAACCATGTAATATCCCTTAACTTCTCAGATATTTTTTTACATAAGATATTATTTACACATTCTTTCTTTTCTTCCTCTCTAAGGCCTCTAAAATCCACTAAATTACAATATTTCAAATCTACTATTAGCTTGTAAATCTTTTTATTAGAATCCTTAATCCAATCTATATTCAAAACATTAAATTTATTTATAAAATCACCATAAATTAATTTATAATAAGGAACTAAAGCTCTAGAGCGGCCTTTTTTCTGTTTCCAATTTGTGATGTTTCCAATCCAATCAGCTTGTCTGTAAATGCCATTTGCAATAATTTTACATACAAAAATTTTTGTTTTAATGGAAAGATCAATTGCTCCTAGACCACCCATTTTTTTCTGTTTATATAAAAGTTCACGCTTAGTTACTTCACGTGTTGAATTCCAAATAAAATTACAACATAATTTATTCATATTTTTAAGCCATTTATCTGTGGGAGGGAAAATACAGGATAAAAATATTATTTTTGATAAGATAAAGGTCTTAACCATATTTATTCTTGTTTTATAACTTAAATTACAATTTTTCCATTTACTAAATTCTTCTTTAATAATTTGTTCTTTTTCTTTCCAGTTATAATCTACACAGCCATTGTTATCAAAATATATACCTAGGACTTTAAGATGTTCAGTCTCAGGTACATCAATTGGAAATTTTTTATTAATGTCTCCAATCCACACACATTCTGATTTTAAAACATTCAGGGTGGCTCCTGACACTTTCTCATATAAGGAGAAATGTTCATAAATAATGTCTAAATCTTTTCTTGTTTTAATGAACACAGTAATATCATCAGCATATGCAGAAATTATAAATTGGTTGTCACCTAATCTAACTCCTTGTAGTCGTTTATCATTTCGAATTTTAGTAATTAATGGACTTAAGCCAAGAACATAAAGGGCAGCACTAAGGGGACAACCTTGTTTAACACCTCTCATGACTTGAAAACATTCTGTCAAATTACCATTAACATTAATCTGCACATTAGATTTTATATACATACACTTAATCATGGCAATGAAATCATCAGAAAAATTATACATTTTCAAAACTTCCCATAAATAATCTCTTGATACAAAATCAAAGGCTTTCTTCTGGTCCAAAGTGACCATATAAAAACTTTCACCACTCTCAAACACCAATTCCCTCGAAATATTTAAATTATCCCACATTAGTCTTCCTTTGATAGCACAGGTTTGTTCTTTAATTATTATTAAATCTAATACATCTTCTAACCTATTCATTATTATTTTGGCGAAAATTTTGTAATCGATGTTCATTAAGGTTAAGTGTCTCCAATTATTAATATCATTTATATCTCCCTTCTTATACAATAAAGATAAAACACCATCATAAAAAGTGTCATGCATATAACCTCTTTTTACACCTAAATTAAACACCCGTGTTAATACATTTGAAAAAACAAGAATATCAAAGTGATAAAATTCAGATGGCAAACCATCTTTACCAGGAGATTTTTTAAGATTCAGTTGTTTAATAGCAGACACCACTTCACATTCTTTAATACTTTCGCCTAAATAGTCATAGTTTGTATTATGTTTAAAGTCTAAGAAGGATTTTAAAGATTTTTTATCAATTTCAATTTCCTTATACATATCTTCACACAAATCTTTAATAGTATTCATTATCTCTTTAGCATCTGTAACTACTGTACCATTTTTATCTTTGATAGAACTAATGTAAGCCTTTTGTCTTTTTTGGGAATATAAATGAGTCACTTGAGATGAATTTAAAGTTTCATCAGAATTATATCCTATTTGAATTTGCAATTTTGTCAAGGATTCATTATTTAAGGCATCTATTTCTTTTCTTAAATCTGATAATTCATTATCTTCATAGTCCGTTAAAAAACTTTTTTGTTTTAAATTAATATATTTTTTCATAATATAGTTATACCTTTTATTTTTTTTCTGATTTACCATTTTACTTCCGTGTTTTAAAAAATATTTGATCTGAATTTTTAGAATTTCCCACAATTTACAATCATTTTTTATAAATACATTTAAAGACATGATTCTAAACAACTCTTCTTTTAATCCCATGATTACTTCTGGATGCTTTAAGATATTTATATTTAGTTTCCAATAATTTGTACTAATCTCTTTTTTAAAATCAATCTTGGATATCACTGTCAAATGATCGGATTCAATAATTAATTTTGTCTTATAAGATTTTACTTGAAAATTTTTATTAACATAAATTCTATCAATTCTAGTTTGACATGAGCTATCAGATCTAGTAAAGTCAATTCGATCAGGACAAATTATTCTAAAAGTATCTTGCATACAATACTCTTCCATAATTTGTTTTAAAACTTTTCCTTCCCTACTTAATTTAAATGGTTTATTTGAAATTCTATCTTTTTCATCGGTAATTGTGTTAAAATCACCACACACTATAATATAAAACCCTACACATAATAATGCTTTAACTTTATTAAAAAGTTGGATTTTCTTACTTTTGTCTTGAGCCGTGTATATATTTATTACTCTGATTTTTTTATCAAACCAAAACACATCAATAAACATTAATCTGCCTGGAATAATTTCACGTAATTGAATAACTTTTACGTTTTCTTTATAAAACATAATTCCGATACCGTCAGCTTTACTTTCCCCGATTGAAAGGAAACTCTTATTTTTAAACCACAAACTTTGTACATCTTTAACATCATTTACATTTGAAAGCCGAGTTTCTTGCACACATAAAATATCAAAATTCTCCCTTAACAATAATTGTATCTTTTTAAATCTATTAGAAGCTGACTGAATTCCTCTTACATTACAAGAAGCAACCAATAAACTATTAAAGGACATTTAGAAAGATCATTTTTGAATTTTCTTTTTAACCTTTTTAGTAACTAAAACTTCATTACCTTCAGTCTCTTCTGAATAATTCCATTTCCGTTTGTCGTTGCTGTCTGTCAGGTGTTCAGAAGTCTTTGTTCCTGTGTTTGTGTGCTCCATACTTCGACCCTTCTTGTTTCGGTGAAGTTCCTCTTTTCGCACATGAGGATTTAATGAAGAACTGCGTTTCTCTTTCAGTTCCTTGGAAGCAGACTTGTTGTCCTGGCGTATATCCTCAGTTCCTTCCTTAGAGATAAGTGAGATTTTAGTTGACTCCGATGCTGAACCTTTAGTTGACTCCTCTCCAGACTCAGTTGTAGATGAATCGTCACTGCTGGATGAACCACTGCTGCTGTCCTCTGTTGATGATGTTTCACTGCTGTCGTTATTACCAGTTTGCTTTAAATCTTCAACATTTTTACATTCTGTAACAGTCCCATTTTCCTCCAAAGTTGTATTAATAAAAAGGCTTTCAGTTTGATCCATTTCATTTTGTTGTTTATCCTTTGTCTGTGATAATTCAGGTTCATTACTAGAATTGGCTTCAGGTGGAATATTTTTTTCCCCAGCCTCAGTCGTTGATAACGGTTGTACACTTTCAAAACGGTTTTCCTTTACTTCTGTGCCAAAGCTGGTCTTAGAACGGTTAGCATAAGAGTTAGGGCACATAAAGAAAGTGTGACCCACAGTTCCACATAAATTACAAATTGCAGAGTTGTTACAATCTTTGGCTTTATGTCCGAAACTGCTACATTGCCAACATTTCACCTCCTTACATTCTTTAGCAATGTGATCAGTCGCTTGACATGTGTAACATCTGGAAGTTTGGCCTTGGTAGATAATTTTCCCATTGTACGGACCCAGTGAGATGTTGTTTGGAATCCCTATGTCTTGGTTGTTGAAATCTTTCTTAATTCTCACTTGATATTTCCTAATCCCATACCAAATGCCGAACCGATCCACAGGCTTAATGGCTGGTTTTACAATGTCACAGAAGCGACGTAAATACATCTCCACATCTTCATCTGGAATTCTTCCTGTCCAAAATTTCACAATCACTGTTTTTATGTCAAACTGCAAAGGTGAGAATATTTCGAAATCTCTCCATTGTTCTTTGTTTGAATTGTAAATGTCCATGAAAACTCGTAATGATCTTTCGTTACGAAAACAAAGTTCAAAGTCTTTCCGGTTCGGAAGGCTGATGAAGGAGAAAATGTCTTCCCCACTCACCGACTGGGACATAAAAAGCTTTTCTGCCACCTCATTTCTGCTTGGAGCAGATCCAGATCCTATGAAGGAGATTTTCGCCCAGTATTTGAGAAAACGGTTATTATATGACTCTCGAAAAGACATACTGGAAGCCATACTTTCAAATGTTTGTACTTAGCGGCCGCAAACACCGTAAGGTGCTGCGGCCAAAACTTTCACGTGTTTGAAGAGGATTACTGATCAAAGCCGCCCTTGCCGCCCTTTCCTCTTCCGGACATCGTTACTGCTCTCGTCGAGATGAAGCGAGTCAATGCAGGACGAGCGTTCACAGCGAGCCTGTTATTTCTCTCTACCGGACCTAGTTGAAGACAATGAGGCGGAGTTAAGCAGCGACCGCCCACTGTGACCGCAGCTGCTCGGAGTAGATCTCATGTAAAGCGCATAACTTAGTACCTCCACTGTTTTATCCCCACAGTAAATCGGTCCACAATCGATGTGATGTATTCCACATGACATATTTTTCTGTAACTAATGTTTAATGTTAAAAAAAATTTTTTAAACATGTTGTGCCAAAAGAAAGAAAGAGAAACAAAGAAACAACCCTAAATCTTATGCAATCCTAAACCCTATTACAATGTACTATAATCACCATGTTTGTCGCATTTTTTAATATTGTACAATTAGGTGGGACAAAGAGCCATTAGAGACATGACAATGTATAAAAAAAAAAAAGTGTGGGAGAATATAGCAGTGTATGATCAAAAATTCATATTAGTTTAAATCAGTACAGTTGTAGTGAATATTGAATTTGAAACAAACAGATAGGTTTAGAAACCTTTCAGTGCTTGTGAAAGTAGCATTAGAGACACGTTATGATAAAAACAAAGATCTAAAACACCTGCAGCAGTGTAGGAGGAGGTGTAGGGTAAATCGAACATGAAAGTAAAATTGTGTTGGAATGTGTAATATATAAATGGACAACGCCAGTGTTTGTTGCTAGCTTTTGCAGGTGTGTGCGTGTGCGTGTGCGTTAAAAAAAAAAGTAAAAATAGGTGGATATTTACATTTTCAGCAGACGCCTTTATCCAAAGCGACTTACATTACAGTATACAGTCAGAGCAATTGAGGGTTAAGAGCCTTGCTCAAGGGCCCAACAGTGATAACCTAGCCGTGGTGGGGCTTGAACCAGTGACCCTCTGGTCACTGGCCTAGTACCTTAACCACTAGGCTACAGCTGGCCTTGGATATGTGTCACCTGGACTGCTAGAGCCATAGATGTTTTGTTAAAGTGGGTGCAAGGGTCATGAATGAGTGAATAACTAAATAAATACATAAACAATGAATACATTAAACACATAAATAAATAAAAATGTGTAAAGCAGTGTTTGGATTTGTCTGTGCTGAACAATACTGACGCAAGTCTTTATAAGTGACATCTGTGTTAAAAATGTGTTTGTATATTTCACTGTATTGTGAGAAATGGGACGTTATAAGTCATATTCTGCTAAAGCATAACGTTTCATAAACATATTTCAAAGTCAGACACATCTTGATTACAGTGAAAGTGGTCTTAGCTGTGTATCAATAAAATCCAAATAAGTGAAAGAAGACATTTTATGTTTTAATGTTAGCTGTGTTAAAGACATTTCTGAGTAAAAAAAAAAAAAAAAAAAAAAAAAAAAAAAAAAAAAAAAAAAAATAGACTTGAATCTCTTGTGTAAGTGTAGGAGCCATGTGTTGTTTTAGAAATGTGTCAGTGTATGTGAACTCAAATTAAGTAATTAATTTATTCTTTTTCTTTTTTAATGGGGGGCGGGGGGTGGACTGGGTTTTTTATTTCCCTCTCAGTTTATGATTTAGGTGTGTGCGAGTTTATCCATCTTCACCGTAATGTGTTCGCGAACAGAACTGTGAGTGCAATAGATAAAAACTGCAATTTCTTAACAAGGGCATCTATTTATTTACTGAAGTCAGAAGTAAAGCCGGTTAAGGTTTACAATTTAAATCCCCATTAAGGTACTAAACACAGAGAGAAATACAAGAACGTGAACAATGCACAACATTCAGGTGTGAAGCTTTGCTAGCTTAACTACAAAAGCAACAGGGGTTTTTTTTTATAGCGCTTTATGTACTTTTTGGATATCACAAAGCTGGTCTTGACTGCTTCAAAGGACTGAAAAACAAAAAATGAAGTCATTAAGTTCCAAAAGTTATAGAAATAAGATTTTGTGTATTGTTAATGTGAAAACCTACACTTTTTATGCCCACCTGTTTTCGTGAAAGTAAATTAAATAGTGTAATAATGTTGATGTTTTTACTCTGCCTCCTTCTAATTGCATTGCCTGATAGTAAAAATTGGATTATTATTATTATTATTATTACATGTTGGGGATATCCTAATTAGGGTTAGAACTAGTTTTGGGTTAACCTAATTTGGGTTAGATACATGTTGGGGTTATCATAGTTACGGTTAGAAACATGGGGTTATATTAGTTTGGGTTAGACACATTTTGAGATTATCATAGTTTAGGTTAGAAATAACTTGGGGTTATCCTAATTAGGGTTAGATACATGTTGGGGTTTTATTAGTTTGGGTTAGAAGGAGGTTGGGCTTAAATTGGACTCAACAGATATCATCTGTGCTGCCTAGAAACACGAGGCACTCCTGGAGGTGATGAACCACACCTGGGTCCTCATGCCTTCAGATCAGGTAGCGAGAACAATGAGTTCCAGCCTGAGTGTAAGTGTCAGCCGGAGAACCTGCAAACGGAGACAAAAACCCGTCAGAAAGTTGGCGCTGCGGGAGTCAGAGGGCAAAGGTTAGGGTTACACACACACACGCTTCTCCCAAGACTTGGAACTGTGTCTGTCGGAATTTGGACCCATTCTGTCAAAAGAGCATTTGTATGGCTTCAAGCTGATGTTGGTCAGGAGAGCCTCAATCCATATTACCAAAAACTTTAATTCCTCAGCGGTGCAATGGGGCTTCGGTCAGACCTCTGTGCAGGACACTGGAGCTTCTCTTTATGTTTGTGGACTTTGTGCACAGAGATATAGTCCTGCCGGAAAAGGAAGGGTCTTCCCCTCTAATCTAATTCAGTCATGGTTTTTATCTAATTTGCTTATGACACTTGTTAACACTTGTTAGATATGGTGGTGGCTGAAACACATGAATTTTTAAATTAGAAAAGGCCTCATTGTGAATACAGTTGTTTTATTACCATTATTACAATAACCAGTCTTATGGTTAACATTCAATATTCTGCTCATTCCTTATGCCTTCATCCAGCGTGTTTACATTCTACCAATGTACAGCCATACTGTAGATTACACTACAATCAGTTAATACCATCTCTGTGTAAAATACAGACTGTGTACACCGTGCAACACCAACGCCACTAAATCCTCCTAACAATTTTTATATTACATAAAAATACATAAAACTACACATACATAAAAGAAAACACACACATACACACATAAACACACAGATTTAGTTCGTGTTTTCACATTTTGGCCACGAGATGGAAGAAACGCTCCACTAACCGTCTATTGGTTCTCCATAACATTATAATTACAGTTACTACTACTACTACCATCACCAATAATACTATTATTACAACAACTATAATAGAAATAAAAATTATTATTTACACTTAATATTTTACAGTATGTCTGTTCTAAAATGTCTCTAATTACCCTGTGTTGAGTACCTAGAATAGTATTTAATTATTGATTTATTAATCTGAATAATAATTACTGATTATTACTGAAACAAAACTTAACCAGTTTTTCCTAATATTTATAACTGATAAAAAAAACTAAATTATATTTATAACACGCACACACAATAGAATAATAAATAAAAAAAGGTAAGAATAATGCCCATTTCAGTGGAAGCTTGTAAGTGGCTCTTAAAAGAGCCTTTGAGGATAACTGGATGGTGTGGGTTCGTTTAAGCCCGCTCTCCGCGAATACGGCGGGCCAGCTGGATGTCCTTAGGCATGATGGTCACCCTCTTGGCATGGATGGCGCACAGGTTGGTGTCCTCGAACAGACCGACCAGGTAAGCCTCACTGGCCTCCTGCAGAGCCATGACGGCAGAACTCTGGAAGCGCAGATCGGTCTTAAAGTCCTGAGCGATCTCTCTAACCAGGCGCTGGAAGGGCAGCTTGCGGATGAGCAGCTCAGTGGACTTCTGATAACGGCGGATTTCACGCAGAGCCACGGTACCTGGCCTGTAACGGTGAGGTTTCTTCACACCGCCGGTAGCCGGGGCGCTCTTGCGGGCAGCCTTAGTGGCGAGCTGCTTCCTCGGCGCCTTACCACCGGTGGATTTACGAGCGGTCTGCTTGGTTCTTGCCATCGCGTCTGGAACTCTGCACTTCACGAACTGTAGGACAGAATATGTCAGCCCGCCCAACACGCTCTTTTTAAGCACCAGAGCCGCTCCGCGCTCATTGGGCGTCTTGATGACGCAATTTTCTCATTGGACGCTAAATGTCGCTGACTGGTCGGCGTTCTACCACTTCCTCGTTTCAGAAAACACAGTATTTTCTCTATGCTGTTGGCGGGATTTATAATACTTTCCTTTGTTTCTTTGTGCTTTTAAAACACAGCCTACATTCGCATTTAAAGTATATACCTTTTTAAAAATATATTATTGATTATTTCGTTCATTTTGCTTATTATTATTGTTATTATTAGCATTATTATTGTTCCATGCGTATTACACAAACGTGTTTGTTGCACCACTTTTAATCGTCTATATTGTTGGTTTTGCTACTGCAAGTGATCTATAACTTCACTTATGTATACATATATAGGGACATATGTAAAGATAAATGGGGAAAAAATAAATCACATTGATTTGGTAATTTTACCATGTCATAGATCATGTGTTTTATGCAGTGTGATTCTATGAAACGATATTGCATTTAATTTGTTTACACACTATTTGGGGAAATTGCACTTTTTCTGTGGAAATGGGTGGCTCTTAAAAGAGCCTTTTGGTTAGAACACGAGAGCGACTTTATTTGGACTTGGCTGCTTTCTCGGTCTTCTTGGGTAACAGAACAGCCTGGATGTTAGGCAGCACACCGCCCTGAGCGATGGTTACACCTCCAAGCAGTCTGTTCAACTCCTCGTCGTTACGCACGGCCAACTGCAGATGACGAGGGATGATACGAGACTTCTTGTTATCTCTGGCGGCGTTACCAGCCAACTCGAGGATCTCAGCGGTCAGATACTCCAGCACGGCAGCCAAGTAAACAGGAGCACCAGCTCCCACACGGTGGGCGTAATTGCCCTTACGTAGCAGTCTGTGAACACGGCCCACAGGGAACTGAAGGCCGGCACAGGATGAGCGAGTCTTGGCCTTAGCCCGAGTCTTACCACTGGTCTTTCATAATTTTGCCATCTTTATTTCGAATACCCGTTATATATTTATTTTCTTTTCTTTCTTTGAAGTGTTTTATTACAGTATTTACATTTCCCATGTAGCTGGAGTCAAAACCAGCTTGTATTTGAGTACTTAGAAAAATGTCATTATTTATTTTTGCGATTTCCAATTTTACCTCTTAATTTATTTTCTTCTTCATAATTTCGTTTCAGATATAGTTTGCAAACTTACGTAGTCAAGGGTTAACTGCTTATAATATTCGTTTCTGCGGAAAGTTAAATTCTTTACATTTACGCTTAAAAAAGGTTCTTATTTGACTTTTTAAAACACTCCATAGTTCTATATTTGACTTAGTTAAAACATTTAATTGCTTAATTCGATTAATTTCTTCCTTCACTTCTATTATTAAATTTGGGTTTTTTAGGCATGATGTATTTAATTTCCAATATCCTTTATTCTCGTATTTCCCTATATTTATTTTAACGTTCACTGCTAAATGGTCAGAGTCTACTAAATATTCTGTTGTATAGTTAATAATTTGTATATTTTTTGATGTGTATATTCTATCAATTCGTGTGTTAACTATCTTATCAAAACGTGTAAAACCCATTCGATTTGGATGTAATTGTTTAAAGACATCGTTTAGTTCGGATGATTCACAGATCTTTTTTAATAGATTTCCCTCCCTACTTATTGGAGTATCCTTAAACGGAATTCTATCTTTTAAATCAGTAATTGTATTGAAGTCCCCACATAAGATTACGGGAAACCCAATATTTAATAATTCTGACATTTTGTGAAAAATTCTTATTTTACCGGCGCGATCTGACGGCGTGTATATGTTAATTACTCTGATTTTTTGATTTTGAAAAAAGCAGTCAACTAAAAGAATTCTACCTGGAATTATTTGTCTAACTTTAATAATTTCAACAGGTTGTTTAAAAAATATTCCCACTCCATCAGCTTTATTCTCTCCAATGGACAAGAAACATTTACTCGGTGACCATAATTTTTGTACTTTATTCAGCTAACTAGTCTTAATTCCTGTGCACATATTATATCACAACGTTTAAGCTTTAACTGATTAATTTTTTGTATTTGATTTTTTTCCGATTGAATCCCTCTTACATTAATTGAAATTACGTTAAGTGACATTCTAATAACCAAAATCCATATATTTATTTTAGGGTAAAGGACCTTTTTTTATTTATTTATTATTTGTTAATCATGTGTTTTCTTTTGTCCTTTTACCTAAATTACTGTCAGGGGGAGAATTTCTTTTACGTCTTTTATTTTTTATTAATTTAGGTGAGAGAGTGGAGCTTTGTACAACATTTTCTGTTGAGATATCTATATTACCTTGAACATTATCATTAGATGGAGGCTTTAAAGTCGAAGGTTTAATCGAAGTCTTCTTGGTTGGAGCAGGAGGGCTCGTGAGTTCATCACTTGCTGTGGTGGTGGAGGAGGAAGAGTCTGTTTCATCAGAGCTGGTCGATGTGTTAGAAGTGTCGGAGTCCGATGTTTTGTTTCCCTCGGGTTCGATGTTCTTTTCTTGTTGCTTCTTATCTTCATTGTTGGTTTCTATTGTAGTTATTAAAGGCTCTTGTGTGCAGACTTCCTGTAGCGGATTTGTTTCTAGAGAAGACGGAGGGTTGATCACTTGCACAGATTGATTTTGTTGGCTTTGAAAACCTTTAATTTTGTTACTGTAGGAGTAAGGGCAATTAAAAAAAGTATGACCTTCTTTGTTGCATAGATTACAGATTTCTGTGCTTTTGCAGTCTTTTCCTTTATGACCATGCTGTCCGCACTTCCAGCACTTAAGTATGTCACAGTCTTTAACATGATGTAATGTTGAGGAGCAGATGGTCTTTCCTCGACCACTCATTTTGATGATCAGGTGTGTTCGTCGAACAAAACTGAAATAAACTCAGAGAGAGCTCGAAACGGTATGATATAGGCAAACTGGCCTCTCTCCTATTGGCTAAGAGCGAAGGTACAGCTGAGCCAATCCTAAACGCGCCGTCATGTCCCAGGGAAACACATACACGCCCCCTCACATATTGCCCTCCCCTCCTCCCCTCTCTTCTCCTCCGTTCTCCCGCCCGTGTAATGTATGATACAGAAAAGCTTCTCTTAAGCAACAATTACATTATATTATGTCACAATAACATTTACACTAATAATTACATTTTGTAAGGTGCTCATATACATGAGTGCACATACATACACATTTATACGGACAGTTTTATGGGGATGTGTGACAAAAGCATTATTACACATAAAACAGGACCAGTCATACTTAGTTTTTTGAACTCCTCGCTTATTACACTCTCCATAAAATATGTATGAATGTATGTATGTATGAGTAGTTGTAGGTTTGCATGCATGCTTATATGTATGTATGTGTTTAGGAAACGCGACTCTTTAAGGGAGAATATAGGTGGCTCTTAAAAGAGCCGTTTTAAGGAAACAAAAATAATAAAACATAAACATGTTTACTTCTTCTTGGGGGCAGCTTTTTTAACCTTGGCCGCTTTGGGCTTAGCGGTCTTGGGTTTGGCTGCCTTGGCTTTTTTAGGACTCTTGGCTGCCTTCTTGGGGGTCGCCGGCTTCTTAGCCTTCTTGGTGGCTTTCTTAGCTGCAGCAGCGGGTTTCTTGGCCTTCTTAGGGGACTTCTTAGCGGCGGGCTTCTTGGCTGTTACCTTCTTGGGTTT